>NW_026778983.1:323193-585693 GCF_030144855.1 Hypanus sabinus
CTGTCCGTGGCCTCCTCTACCGTCAAGATGAGGCCACACGCAGGTCGATGGAGCAATACCTTATCTCCCGCCTAGGTAGCCTCCTACCTGCCGGCATGAACATCCAACTCACAGACCTCCGTTGATACCCCTGCCCCCCCCCCTTACCCCATCCCTATCTATTATTTCAGTCTGGCTCTCTTTCTCTCTCTTCCCCCCCCTCCCCCTCACTATAATCTCCCCCCAGCCTGACCTTTCTTTCTCTTTTATTTCTCATAATTCTCCACCTTCCCCCTAGCCCATTTCCCCCAGCCTATCACTTCCCAGCTCTCTACTCCATCCCTCCCCCCACTTCTTATCCCCCCTCGACCATCCCATGTTACTTCACTCCTGATGAAGAGTTTCGACCCGAAACGTTGTCACTACCTCCCCCCACAGATGCTGTCCGGCCTTCTGAGTTCTGCCAGCATTTTGTGTTTTTATTGAATAACTCTCCCGCTTTACTTTGGTAACTTCTGAATGGCGCTGGCCCTTTGGGAAAGTGAAGAGGAAATTACCCCCTATCCTCATCACATTCTGCAGGGGTTGTATTGAGAGCATCCTGTTTAGCTGCATCACTGCCCGGTTCGGGAATTGCACCGTCTCGGATCGCAAGACCCCGCAGCGGATAGTGAGGTCAGCTGAGAAGATCATCGGGGTCTCTCTTCCCGCCATCACGGACATTTACACCACACGCTGCATCCGCGAAGCAAACAGCATTATGAAGGACCCCACGCACCCCTCATACAAACTCTTCTCCCTCCTGCCGTCTGGGAAAAGGCACCAAAGCATTCGGGCTCTCACGACCAGACTGTGTAACAGTTTCTTCCCCCAAGCTATCAGACTCCTCAATACCCAGAGCCTGGACTGACACCTTACTGCCCTATTGTCCTGGTTATTATTTATTGTAATGCCTGCACTGTTTTGTGCACTTTATGCAGTCCTGGGTCGGTCTGTAGTCTAGTGTAGTTTTTTTTTTGTGTTTTTTACGTAGTTCAGTCTAGTTTTTATACTGTGTCATGTAACACCATGGTCCTGAAAAACGTTGTCTCATTTTTACTGTGCACTGTACGTAACAGTTATGGTTGAAATGACAATAACAGTGACTTGACTTGACTCGGTGTGCAGCCTTTTCATTTTAGGAAAGGACAGAGAGTGCTTTTAAAGAATGGCGTTCCGAGAGAGCAAACGGTGAGGCCTGGCAAACGAGGGTCTTTGTTCTGACTGTTGTGTGTTCCTCCAGTAGAAGACGCCATCGAGTCCCCGTGGACGTCTACAAGCTGTGGGAAGCCTTTCCTGAATGACGGTCAGTCCCTCTGGGAGGACCAGTTACTGGACCAGCAGGACCAGCTGGGGAAGGAGATGGAGGAAGCCAGGAAGATGATTTCCATCCTACAGGTACGAAGATTCACGTTGCCCCGCTGGCTGGTAATTAATTTCTATCTACGAAGACGGGGCTGATTTTTAAAGTCAGGAATGCCAGTGCCTTGAGGTGCTGCCCGATCTCCAAATGGTAAGAGTTGTCAAAGCGTCTTTGTGTCTGTGAAGTTAAATTTGCTGGGCACCACGGTCGCCTTGAGGTTAGCACATTATTACAGCTCGGGGTGGGGGGGGGGGGGGCGGCAGACTTCAGAGCCGGTTTCCGGCCTCCTCTGTAAGGGGTCCCTGTGTGGAACGCCTGGGTTTCCGCCGGGTGTTCCGGTTTCCTCCCACAGTCCAGAGACGGACAGGTCAACGCCAGGAAATCTGCAGATGCTGGAAATTCAAGCAACAACACACACAAAATGCCGGTGGGACGCAGCAGGCCAGGCAGCGTCTACAGGGAGAAGCACTGTCCAGACGAGGAAATCTGCAGATGCTGGAAATTCAGACAACAACACACACAAAATGCTGGTGGGACACAGCAGGCCAGGCAGCGTCTATAAGGAGAAGCACCGTCGACGTTTCCGGCCGAGACGCTTCATCGGTTAATAGGTGATTGTGATTGTGAATTGTTAGGGTAAAAGCAGGATTGTAGGGGGGGTGGGGGGTTAGGTTTGCTGGGGAGGGGGAAACGGCCTATTTCACACTGTATCGCTAAATAAATAAAATAAGCACATAAATAAATTATTACCCTCCAGTTACCATGCACTCGTTAATTCTGGGGCTTTGTGTGACACTGGATAGCGGCACTTAAAATTAAAAGTACATCTAGATTAGCTTTATTTAACTCCAAAGATCGAAGTTCGAAGTGATTTTATTACACAGATGTCGCCGTATACAACCCCAAGTCTCGATTTCTTGCGGGCATTCACAGTAAATACAAGGCCACACCATAGGCCGCCCACTACAGGCGGACAAGCTACTGGTGTGCCAGGGGCAACGGGCTGAGCGAGTACAACAGGTCAATAATAACAATAAATAGACGCGAGAACGTGAGATGAAGAGTCTTTGAAAGTGAGTCCATGGGTTGTGGGAACAGTTCAGTGTTGGGGTGAGTGACATTATCCCCTCTGGTTCAGGAGCCTGATGGTTGAGGGGTAATAACTGTCCCTGAACCTGGTGGTGTGGGTCCTGAGGCTCCTGTACCTCCTTCCTGATGGTTGAGGGGTAATAACTGTCCCTGAACCTGGTGGTGTGGGTCCTGAGGCTCCTGTACCTCCTTCCTGATGGTTGAGGGGTAATAACTGTTCCTGAATCTGGTGGTGTGAGTCCTGAGGCTCCTGTACCTCCTTCCTGATGGTTGAGGGGTAATAACTGTTCCTGAATCTGGTGGTGTGGGTCCTGAGGCTCCTGTACCTCCTTCCTGATGGTTGTGGGGTATTAACCTGGTGGTGTGGGTCCTGAGGCTCCTGTACCTCCTTCCTGATGGTTGAGGGGTGATAACTGTCTCTGAACCTGGTGGTGTGGGTCCTGAGACTCCTGTACCTCCTTCCTGATGGTTGAGGGGTGATAACTGTCTCTGAACCTGGTGGTGTGGGTCCTGAGACTCCTGTACCTCCTTCCTGATGTTTGAGGGGTGATAACTGTTCCTGAACCTGGTGGTGTGGGTCCTGAGGCTCCTGTACCTCCTTCCTGTTGTTTGAGGAGTAATAACTGTCCCTGAACCTGGTGGTGTGGGTCCTGAGGCTCCTGTACCTCCTTCCTGATGGTTGAGGGGTAATAACTGTCCCTGAACCTGGTGGTGTGGGCCCTGAGGCTCCTGTACCTCCTTCCTGATGGTTGAGGGGTGATAACTGTTCCTGAACCTGGTGGTGTGGGCCCTGAGGCTCCTGTACCTCCTTCCTGATGGTTGAGGGGTATTAACTGTCCCTGAACCTGGTGGTGTGGGTCCTGAGGCTCCTGTACCTCCTTCCTGATGGTTAATAACTGTCCCTGAACCTGGTGGAGTGGGCCCTGAGGCTCCTGTACCTCCTTCCTGATGGTTGAGGGGGTATTAACTGTCCCTGAACCTGGTGGTGTGGGCCCTGAGGCTCCTGTACCTCCTTCCTGATGGTTGAGGGGTGATAACTGTTCCTGAACTTTTCAGCGTGGGTAAAGGGTATTAAACTTTTGAGGTGATCGAGCATGTACTTTGGACAAGTCTATTTTCCTGATATTCCCTCAACCAGTAGGGTCTTGAACCGGTGGGGATAACCTCACTCAGCTTGACTTACCCACCACGGAACCATTCCCACAACCTTGGGACTCGTCATCTCAGCTTCTCGAGATTAATTGCTTATTTATAATTTATTTTTGGTGTTTGCAGTTTGTTGCCTCTCAGATGTTGCCTGTCTACCCGTCCCGTTTTGTGCATCCTCCCACTGATTCCCCCTTGGGGTACTGTGCTCAGTTCTGGTCGCCTCACTGCAGGAATGGTGCAGAGGAGATCTTCGTTATTTTTTATTAACGACCTGGATGTGGGGGTAGAAGGGTGGGTTGGCAAGTTTGCAGATGACACAAGGGTTGCTGGTGTTGTGGATAGTGTGGAGGATTGTCGAAGATTGCAGAGAGACATTGATAGGATGCAGAAGTGGGCTGAGAAATGGCAGATGGAGTTCAACCCGGAGAAGTGTGAGGTGGTACACTTTGGAAGGACAAACTCCAAGGCAGAGTACAAAGTAAATGGTAGGATACTTTGGGAGTGTGGAGGAGCAGAGGGATCTGGGGGTACATGTCCACAGATCCCTGAAAGTTGCCTCACAGGTAGATAGGGTAGTTAAGAAAGCTTATGGGGTGTTAGCTTTCATAAGTCGAGCGATAGAGTTTAAGAGTCGCGGAGTAATGATGCAGCTCTATAAAACTCTGGTTAGGCCACACTTGGAGTACTGTGTCCATTTCTGGTCGCCTCACTATAGGAAGGATGTGGAAGCCATAGAAAGGGTGCGGAGGAGATTTACCAGGATGTGGCCAGGATTGGGGAGCATACCTTATGAGAATAGGTTGAGTGAATTCGGCCTTTTCTCCTTGGAGCAATGGAGGATGAGAGGTGACCTGATAGAGATGTACAAGGTGACAAGAGGCATTGATTGTGTGGATAGTCAGAGGCTTTTTCCCGGGGCTGAAATGGTTGCCATGAGAGGACACAGGTTTAAGGTGCTGGGGAGTAGGTACAGAGGAGATGTCAGGGGTAAGTTTTTTACTCAGAGAGTGGTCAGTGTGTGGAATGGGCTGCCGGTGACAGTGGTGGAGGCGGATACGATAGGGTCTTTTAAGAGACTCCTGGACAGGTACATGGAGCATAGAAAAATAGAGGAATATGCGGTAGGGAAATTCTAGGCAGTTTCTCGAGTAGGTTACACGGTCGGCACAACATTGTGGGCCGAAGGGCCTGTGATGTGCTGCAGATTTTCTATGTCTCCATGTTTTATACCTTTCAATTCATAAACAAAATCGGAGGTACGGTGTGTGATTTTTCAATCTTCCTTCTGAATATTCACAGTCATGCAGATTACAAAAAAAAATGCATTTGAAGTGCCACGCAGTTTTCAGGCTGCGTAAAAATGCCCTGCTTCGAGCAATGGTTGGTTGGTGCGGCTGTGCGAATTTAGAGGGAGGGTCGATGTTGATGTATAATAAATCTGCAGTATAAGAAATGCTCCCTTTCTGTCACAGAACAGTTGCAGCTGAAGTTCCTGCCCCTATCGGTGTCAGCCCAGGCTGTAATTGTGTGTAATCACTGTTGTAATCTAATCCTGGCGAACCTTGTCCCGCCCGGTACGCTTGTCACGGGAAACCTGTTGATTTCCACCGCCTCTCGTTGCCAGGGGCTGCTGCTGAACGGCTCGCTCCCCGAGGACGAGCAGGAAGGGTCGTTCCCACTCAGCGAGCAGGGGGCCTGCACCGAGGAGCAGCTGGTAGGTGTTGACTGGTAACCGGCCTCGCGCCACATTCCCTCGCGGGGCTTCGACAGGCGTTTGACGGTTCGTTTCTCGCCCTGACCAGGTCATCATAAAGAGCCGGCTGGATCTCAGCATGGACGAGTGCCAGGAGCTGAAGGTACGGAGCATTGTTAACTGTTGTGCTGCCTCAGAAATGGTTGAGATTGTCTGCTTGATTTAATTTAGCTCCGAGAGATGGCGGCGAACAGGCCCGACCGGCCCCATGACCCGTGCACCCAGCCTAGCTTTAACCCCAGCTTCTTCACTGGACAACCTACAACGAACAATAAATCGGAGAATTGGAGAGAACCCGGGAAGGGCCTTTGAACTCCGAACTCAGACGCCCCGTCGGTGCTGGCGTCGTACAACGGGCTGACGCTCCCGTTCAGGTTCCGCAAGCGTGGGGTGGGTGGGAGTGGTTCTATCTCCCAGCTATGGTGAGGTTCGCAGCACCGCCTTTAACGTTGTACTCCTCCTGGTGAAGGAATGTGAACCGATGGAGGACCTGCGGTATTTTCTAAAGGGAGGGCGACAGGCAAGCTGCAACTGTACAGGGTGCTGGTGGGGCCACCTGTGGAGTTCCTGGTCTCCCTACTTGGAGGCTCACCAGGTTGATTCCAGAGATGGGGTGGGGGGGGGAGGGGGTTAGACTACGAGGAGAGATTGAGTCGCCTGGGACTGTACTCCCTGGAATTCAGAAGAATGAGAGGAGATCTCAGAGAAACATACAAAATTATGCAAGGGATAGATAAGATAGAGGCAGGAAAGTTGTTTCCACTGGGAGAGCCAGTGCAGGAGCCCCTCTGCTGCAGGCCTCAGTCACACAGACCCAGTCCATCAGCTGCAGGCCTCAGTCACACAGACCCAGTCCATCAGCTGCAGGCCTCAGTCACACAGACCCAGTCCATCAGCTTCAGGCCTCAGTCACACAGACCCAGTCCATCAGCTGCAGGCCTCAGTCACACAGACCCAGTCCATCAGCTGCAGGCCTCAGTCACACAGACCCAGTCCATCAGCTGCAGGCCTCAGTCACACAGACCCAGTCCATCAGCTGCAGGCCTCAGTCACACAGACCCAGTCCATCAGCTGCAGGCCTCAGTCACACAGACCCAGTCCATCAGCTGCAGGCCTCAGTCACACAGACCCAGTCCATCAGCTGCAGGCCTCAGTCACAGTGACCCAGTCCATCAGCTGCAGGCCTCAGTCACACAGACCCAGTCCATCAGCTTCAGGCCTCAGTCACACAGACCCAGTCCATCAGCTGCAGGCCTCAGTCACACAGACCCAGTCCATCAGCTGCAGGCCTCAGTCACACAGACCCAGTCCATCAGCTGCAGGCCTCAGTCACACAGACCCAGTCCATCAGCTGCAGGCCTCAGTCACACAGACCCAGTCCATCAGCTGCAGGCCTCAGTCACACAGACCCAGTCCATCAGCTGCAGGCCTCAGTCACACAGACCCAGTCCATCAGCTGCAGGCCTCAGTCACAGTGACCGAGTCCATCAGCTTCAGGCCTCAGTCACACAGACCCAGTCCATCGGCTGCAGGCCTCAGTCACACAGACCCAGTCCATCAGCTGCAGGCCTCAGTCACACAGACCCAGTCCCTCTGCTGCAGGCCTCAGTCACACAGACCCAGTCCATCAGCTGCAGGCCTTAGTGACAGTGACCGAGTCCATCAGCTGCAGGCCTCAGTCACAGTGACCCAGTCCATCAGCTGCAGGCCTCAGTCACAGTGACCCAGTCCATCAGCTGCAGGCCTCAGTCACACAGACCCAGTCCATCAGCTGCAGGCCTCAGTCACACAGACCCAGTCTATCAGCTGCAGGCCTCAGTCACACAGACCCAGTCTATCAGCTGCAGGCTTCAGTCACACAGACCCAGTCCATCGGCTGCAGGCCTCAGTCACAGTGACCCAGTCCATCAGCTGCAGGCCTCAGTCACACAGACCCAGTCCATCAGCTGCAGGCCTCAGTCACACAGACCCAGTCCATCAGCTGCAGGCCTCAGTCACACAGACCCAGTCCATCAGCTGCAGGCCTCAGTCACACAGACCCAGTCCATCAGCTGCAGGCCTCAGTCACAGTGACCCAGTCCATCAGCTGCAGGCCTCAGTCACAGTGACCCAGTCCATCAGCTGCAGGCCTCAGTCACACAGACCCAGTCCATCGGCTGCAGGCCTCAGTCACACAGACCCAGTCCCTCTGCTGCAGGCCTCAGTCACAGTGACCCAGTCCATCGGCTGCAGGCCTCAGTCACACAGACCCAGTCCATCAGCTGCAGGCCTCAGTCACAGTGACCCAGTCCATCAGCTGCAGGCCTCAGTCACACAGACCCAGTCCATCGGCTGCAGGCCTCAGTCACACAGACCCAGTCCATCGGCTGCAGGCCTCAGTCACACAGACCCAGTCCCTCTGCTGCAGGCCTCAGTCACACAGACCCAGTCCATCGGCTGCAGGCCTCAGTCACAAGACCCAGCCCTGAATTCTCCTATTGTGCAAAAATCTATCCAACCTTGTTTTTTATATATTTACTGATGTAGCCACCACTGCTTCATCGGGCAGAGAATTCCACAGACTCACCTCTCTCTGGGAAAAGCAGTTCCTCTTCGTCTCCGCCCTAAATCTACTTCCCCCGAATCTTGAGGCCCTGTACCCTGGATTTAATCTCGCCTTCCAGTGGAAACAACCTTCCTGCCTCTATCTTATCTCTCCCTCTCTGTAGATTTATAGGGCAGCGGTTTCCAGCCAGGGCTCCACAGACTCCCAGTTATCGGGAAAGGTTGAATTACTGCCCGGAGCCGAGGAGAATGAGGGCAGGGATGGCTGGAGGTGTGGCAGCAGCTCATCCCACCCACTGTGCTGTTGATGAAAAGGTGATGGCCGTAAACCACCAGTTGTTGAGTTTGCCCTCCTCCCACACTCCCGCCGTGGCGCAGCTGACAGGTTCCATATCGTGATAGAATCGCGGGTTGTCTCGTAGATGTGCCACCCTCTGGGTGGGCGGGGTGGAGATTCCCCCCTCCCAAGGGAGGTGTAAGGCTCCATTAGCCCGCAGGTCACCCTTGGGGCAAGTTGTAGAATCCCCCAGGTCACGTGAAGCTCTTCCTGTGCCTGCTGGTGCGGAGGCGGAGGCTCCCGCAGCGCCTACCGGGTAGGAGGAAAGTAAGAAGTCCATGGTGAGGGTGAGGTACATCCTCGATAATGCTTTTAGCCCTGCCAGCGTTTGTGGTGGGCAACTGGGTGCCGATAATCTGCTGGGCGGTTTTCACCACACACTGGAGTGCTTTGCAGTCCGATACAGGACAATTGCCGCACCACACTGAGATGCATTTGGTGTGCTCCACAGAAAATAAGCTGGAAATCCAGAGCAACACACACACATGCACACACACTCACACACACACACATGCACACACACACGCACACACACTCACACACACACACACACTCACACACACACACACTCACACAGACACATGCACACACACTCACACACACACACACACTCACACACACACACACACATGCACACACACTCACACACACACACACACACTCACACACACACACACACACACATGCACACACACACACACACACACACACACACACACACTCACACACACACACACACACACATGCACACACACTCACACACACACACACACACACACACACACACACAATGCTGGAGAAACTCAGCAGGTCAGGCAGCATCTATGGAGAGGAATAAACACAAGAGATTCTGCAGATGCTGGAAATCCAGAGCAACACACACACACACACACACACACACACACACACACACACACACACACACACACACACACACACACACACTCACACCCCACACACACTCACACTCACACACACACTGACACTCTCACACAGACACACACACAGACACTGACACTCACACACACTCACACTCACACACAGACACACACACACTCACACACAGATAGACACACACTCACACACGGACACACACACACAGACAGACACACTCACACACACACACAGACAGACACACTCACTCTCACACTCACTCACTCACACACACACACTCACACACACACACACATACACACACAGTCACACACACAGTCTCACACACACACAGACACAGTCACACACACACACACACACACACACACACACACACACACACACACACAATGCTGGAGAAACTCAGCAGGTCAGGCAGCATCTATGGAGAGGAATAAACACAGGAGATTCTGCAGATGCTGGAAATCCAGAGCAACACACACACTCACACACTCACACCCCACACACACACACACACTCACACCCCACACACACTCACACACACACACACTCACACACACACACAGATAGACACACACACACACACACACACACACACACAGACACACTCACACACACACACACACAATGCTGGAGAAACTCAGCAGGTCAGGCAGCATCTATGGAGAGGAATAAACACAGGAGATTCTGCAGATGCTGGAAATCCAGAGCAACACACACACTCACACACTCACACTCACACTCACACCCCACACACACACACACTCACACCCCACACACACTCACACTCACACACACACACACACACACACACACACACACACAGATAGACACACACACATACAGACACTGACACTCACACACACTCACACTGACACACAGACACACACACACACACACACACACAGACAGACACACTCACACACACACACACACAAACACACAGACACACTCACTCACTCACACACACACACAGACACACACTCACAAACCCACCCCCACCCTCAGGAGACCAGGCAGCGTCCATGGAGAAGCGTAAAGAGCCGACGTTTCGGGCCTAGACTCTTCCGCGGGAATGGAGGGGGGAGGGAAAGTTCGACGAGGGGAGAGAGAAACACCGGGTGAGGAAGGCGTCGGGTCGGGCAGCAGCCACGGAAATGAGCAGACGTCCGGCGTTCCAGGCCGAGACCCCTCACGGGCCCCGGCGAAGCCTCGGCCCGGATCGTGGACTGGTCTCCGCGTTCCACGGGCCCTCCCTGGCCTGCTGAACTCGAGCTTTGGTCTGGGTCTGGTTGTTGCACCTCAGCGAGCGGAGGGAACCGGACCGGTGGGGATTCCAGTTGTCGCTGCACGGAGACCGTTCCTGGAGCTCGACTCGGTTCCGCTCTGTGCTCTGTACTGGAGGAATTGACCACGTCGTCCTCACGAGAGGTTTCATTAACCGTCCTCCGCTCCTCCCTTGGGTGAGGTGCCAACAGACCTTCGGCCTACAAAGTCGTGCTGACCTTTGAACCAAAGCTCACCCTTCCCTCCGATGTAACCCTCCACTTCTCTATCATCCGTGTGCCCTTCGAAGAGCCTCCCAGCTGTCCCTAATGTATTTGCCTCTACCACACGCCCACCACTCTCTGTGTTTTTTAAAAAAAAACCCTACCTCTGACATCAACCCCCTCCCCCCGCCACCCTCGTACTCCCCTCCAATCACCTTAAAGTTATTGGCCCTCTCGTATCTGCCACTTCCCTGCTGGGGATGCGGTCTCCGGCCTCTGCTGGTCTCGTACCAAACCGCCTCATCCTCGTATCTGCCACTTCCCTGCTGGGGATGCGGTCTCCGGCCTCTGCTGGACTCGTACCAAGCCGCCTCATCCTCGTATCTGCCACTTCCCTGCTGGGGATGCGGTCTCCGGCCTCTGCTGGACTCGTACCAAGCCGCCTCATCCTCGTATCTGCCACTTCCCTGCTGGGGATGCGGTCTCCGGCCTCTGCTGGACTCGTACCAAGCCGCCTCATCCTCGTATCTGCCACTTCCCTGCTGGGGATGCGGTCTCCGGCCTCTGCTGGTCTCGTACCAAGCCGCTTCATCCTCGTATCTGCCACTTCCCTGCTGGGGATGCGGTCTCCGGCCTCTGCTGGTCTCGTACCAAGCCGCCTCATCCTCGTATCTGCCACTTCCCTGCTGGGGATGCGGTCTCCGGCCTCTGCTGGTCTCGTATCAAGCTGCTTCATCCTCGTATATGCCACTTCCCTGCTGGGGATGCGGTCTCCAGCCTCTGCTGGACTCGTACCAAGCCGCTTCATCCTCGTATCTGCCACTTCCCTGCTGGGGATGCGGTCTCCGGCCTCTGCTGGTCTCGTACCAAACCGCCTCATCCTCGTATCTGCCACTTCCCTGCTGGGGTTGCGGTCTCCGGCCTCTGCTGGACTCGCACCAAGCCGCCTCATCCTCGTATCTGCCACTTCCCTGCTGGGGATGCGGTCTCCGGCCTCTGCTGGACTCGTACCAAGCCGCCTCATCCTCGTATCTGCCACTTCCCTGCTGGGGATGCGGTCTCCGGCCTCTGCTGGACTCGCACCAAGCCGCCTCATCCTCGTATCTGCCACTTCCCTGCTGGGGATGCGGTCTCCGGCCTCTGCTGGACTCGCACCAAGCCGCCTCATCCTCGTATCTGCCACTTCCCTGCTGGGGATGCGGTCTCCGGCCTCTGCTGGTCTCGTACCAAGCCGCTTCATCCTCGTATCTGCCACTTCCCTGCTGAGGATGCGGTCTCCGGCCTCTGCTGGACTCGTACCAAGCCGCCTCATCCTCATATCTGCCACTTCCCTGCTGGGGATGCGGTCTCCGGCCTCTGCTGGTCTCGTACCAAGCCGCTTCATCCTCGTATCTGCCACTTCCCTGCTGAGGATGCGGTCTCCGGCCTCTGCTGGACTCGTACCAAGCCGCCTCATCCTCATATCTGCCACTTCCCTGCTGGGGATGCGGTCTCCGGCCTCTGCTGGTCTCGTATCAAGCTGCTTCATCCTCGTATATGCCACTTCCCTGCTGGGGATGCGGTCTCCGGCCTCTGCTGGACTCGTACCAAGCCGCCTCATCCTCGTATCTGCCACTTCCCTGCTGGGGATGAGGTCTCCGGCCTCTGCTGGTCTCATACCAAGCCGCCTCATCCTCGTATCTGCCACTTCCCTGCTGGGGATGCGGTCTCCAGCCTCTGCTGGACTCGTACCAAGCCGCCTCATCCTCGTATCTGCCACTTCCCTGCTGGGGATGCGGTCTCCTGCCTCTGCTGGTCTCGTACCAAGCCGCCTCATCCTCGTATCTGCCACTTCCCTGCTGGGGTTGCGGTCTCCGGCCTCTGCTGGACTCGCACCAAGCCGCCTCATCCTCGTATCTGCCACTTCCCTGCTGGGGATGCGGTCTCCGGCCTCTGCTGGTCTCGTATCAAGCCGCCTCATCCTCGTATCTGCCACTTCCCTGCTGGGGATGCGGTCTCCGGCCTCTGCTGGTCTCGTACCAAGCCGCCTCATCCTCGTATCTGCCACTTCCCTGCTGGGGATGCGGTCTCCTGCCTCTGCTGGTCTCGTACCAAGCCGCCTCATCCTCGTATCTGCCACTTCCCTGCTGGGGATGCGGTCTCCGGCCTCTGCTGGACTCGTACCAAGCCGCTTCATCCTCGTATCTGCCACTTCCCTGCTGGGGATGCGGTCTCCTGCCTCTGCTGGACTCGTACCAAGCCGCCTCATCCTCGTATCTGCCACTTCCCTGCTGGGGATGCGGTCTCCGGCCTCTGCTGGACTCGTACCAAGCCGCCTCATCCTCGTATCTGCCACTTCCCTGCTGGGGATGCGGTCTCCGGCCTCTGCTGGTCTCGTATCAAGCCGCCTCATCCTCGTATCTGCCACTTCCCTGCTGGGGATGCGGTCTCCGGCCTCTGCTGGTCTCGTACCAAGCCGCCTCATCCTCGTATCTGCCACTTCCCTGCTGGGGATGCGGTCTCCGGCCTCTGCTGGACTCGTACCAAGCCGCCTCATCCTCGTATCTGCCACTTCCCTGCTGGGGATGCGGTCTCCGGCCTCTGCTGGTCTCGTATCAAGCCGCCTCATCCTCCTCCTCTCTGCAGAGAAGTGCGTGTGATGGGCGGGGGACTGTTGCGCCCCGTTTCGGGCCGAGACCCTTCGCCAGGTCGTCCATGGCTCGCTCTTACACTGCCCTCTGTGGGCAGAATGGGAAAAGTTCAAGTTGGCGTCTGGAGCCTCGACTTACCCATTCATCTCCTGACCCGCTGCGCGAGTTCCTCCGTTGCGTCGGGGGAGAAGGCTGAACAGCCTTACACCCTCACTGTTGAATTTCACCCGCGCTCTCCACTCCCTGCACCTCTCCTGTGACGTATCCGCTGGGGGGAGGGGGGGGGATGTTTCCCGTGGAGTGAGAGTAAAACTTTTTCTTAAATGTGTTTCTTTTTTATCGACAGAAAGAAGTTTCAAAATACAAACAGCAGAGCAGGAATCTGCAGGGAGTAAAGGTGAGAGGTGGAGGAGGTCGCAGACAGGGGCACAACTGCCTCTGCACTGGGGTAACTCTTAATAGCTTTGATCACGCTAACGAACCCTCTTTGCGAGTTCATTTTCAAACTGGTTTGCGGCAGACCGGTCACCGGTGTTCGACCGGTGACTTACGGCTCAGCTGGCCGAAGTCGCCAAAATCAGACTGCCGTTCGTTGCGTCCTGCCGTAGAACATTCCAGCACAGAAACAGGCCTTACGGCCCTTCTTGGCTGTGCCGAACCATTTTTCGGCCTAGTCCCACTGACCTGCACCCGGCCCATATCCCTCCATACCCCTCTCATCCATGTACCAGTCCAAGTGTTTCTTAAATGTTAAAAGTGAGCCCGCATTCACCACTTCATCTGGCAGCTCATTCCACACTCTCTGTGTGAAGAAGCCCCCCCACCCCAATGTTCCCTTTAAACTTTTCCCCCTTCACCCTTAACCCATGTCCTCTGGTTTTTTTCTCCCCGAGCCTCAGTGGGAAAACCCTGCTTGCATTCACTCTATCTATACCCGTCGATCAAGTCTCCCCTCATTCTCCTACGCTCCCAGTATTCTACTGTTCTACTGTGTAGAGGTTAACACATAGAACGTGGAGCATAGAACTTCACAGCGCAGTCTGGACCCTTCGGATCACAGGTCTGTGCTAACCTCTTAACGCAGGATCAATCTAACCTTCCCTCCATTCGTCTGTCATCCAAGTGACCATCTGAAAGTCTCTTAAAATTCCCTGACATATCTGCCTCTGCCATCACGCCTCACCGGGATTTTCACACCCCCAGCACTCCCTGTGTCAAAGAACTTCCTTCTGACCCCCCCCCCCCCGTCCCGATGATTTCCTCCCCTCACCTTAAAATTATCGACTTGAATTGACTTTGCATGCTCGAGGAGTAAAAATCTTCACATTACGCCTCCGTCTAAATATGCAACGTGCGATCAGAGTAATTTATAATAAATAGGACAGTCAATATAACATGGAAATACAGTTGTGTCAGCGTGAGTTCATCAGTCTGACGGCCTGGTGGGAGAAGCTGTCCCGGAGCCTGTCGGTCCTGGCTTTTATGCTGCGGGACCGTTTCCCGGATGGTAACAGCTGGGACAGTTTGTGTTTGGGGTGACTCGGGTCCCCAGTGATCCTTCGGGCCCTCTTTACAGCTTTTCGGCTCTGTAAATGTCCTGAATCGTGGGAAGTTCCCATCTACAGATGGGCTGGGCTGTCCGCACCACTCTCTGCAGAGTCCTGCGACTGAGGGAGGTACAGTTCCCGTACCGGGCCGTGATGCAGCCGGTCGGGATGTTCTCAATCGTGCCCCTGCGACTGAGGGAGGTACAGTTCCCGTACCAGGCCGTGATGCAGCCGGTCGGGATGTTCTCAATCGTGCCCCTGCGACTGAGGGAGGTACAGTTCCCGTACCAGGCCGTGATGCAGCCGGTCGGGATGCCCTCGATCGTGCCCCTGCGACTGAGGGAGGTACAGTTCCCGTACCGGGCAGTGATGCAGCCAGTCAGGATGCCCTCGATCGTGCCCCTGTAGAAAGTCCTGAGGATTTGGGGGGCCCCCACACCAAACTTCCTCAACCGTCTGAGGTGAGAGAGACGCTGTTGTGCCTTTCTCACTGCACAGCCGGTGTGGACAGACCGCGTGAGATCCCCGGTGATGTGGATGCTGAGGAACTTGAAGCTGTTCACCCTCTCAACCCCAGATCCATCGATGTCAATAGGGGTTAGCCCGTCTCCATTCCCCCTGTCATCCACAACCAGCTCCTTAGTATTAGCCTACAGCAATTGTACGGATTGTACTGAACTGCGGCCACGAAGCAACGATTTCCACGGCGATATTAACCCTGCCTCTGGTTCTCAGCCGCACAAGGCATGTCCGCCCGAAGCCAAGTTCACAGAAGCTTCAGCGGTGAAGACGTGCGTGTGAGCGTAGCGTTCCACACGCTGAGAGTGGCCTTGTCCCGTCGTACAGGCCTCTGCCGTTTCAGCCAGCCTTCCGTGATGCTGTGGTATCGGCTCCACTCCTGCTGGTCTCTTCGCCCACCACGTGGGGGTGGTGGGGGAGTGGGAGGGGAGTAAAGATATCTACCGTTGGGGTTTCCTACGTGCTTTTACCTCTCTGACCTCCCTGCAAAATGGCACCATCTCCGTCCACCGTCCCTCGACCCATCTGGTCTCACATACCACTATGCCGTGCTGGCCTTCTAACATACCCCCAAGATCAATCTAACCCTTCCCTCCCGTTTTTCTGCCCACCCAGGAGCTATCTGTGCGTTGAAATTCGGTTTTCAAGGCAGGACGCTGCAGCACAGCGCAGCCCCTCGTGGCCCACCTTTGAGCCTAGTCCGAGATCTCTCTCTCTCTAACATACTCCTCCATTTTTCTATCGCACATTGGTGGCATGGTACCCTAGCACTTGGCGCACCGACTCGGGTTTAATCCCCTGCCGCCGCCTGTGAGGAGTTTGTACGTTCACCCCGCGACCGCCTGGCATGCCTCTGGGCACCCCGCTGTCCTTCCACCATCCAAAACAGAAAGTAAGGGTTTGTAGGCCAATTGGGCGCCACAGGCTGTTACCACGCTGTGTTATTTCCTTATTTTTCATTGAGATGCAGCCCGGTTTAACCCGAGCCTTATCATGGGACAATTCACGATGAAGGACCTACCACCCGCGCAGTCGCGGGGAGAGGGAACGCCCGAGCTCCTATCGGGCGGTAGCGGCGGGAGGTGAAACGGACAGTTGAACGTCTCGGAGTTTACGAGCTGTCCCGGATGCGCCTGCCTCTCCCGTTCCTCACACCTGATCGCTCTCTGTGTGTAAAAAAAAACCTCTGACCTCTGACCCCCCCACCGTACTTCCCTCCAATCAACTTAAAATCACGTCCCCTCATATTAGCCCTCTCTGCGCTGGGTTTAGAGTCTCCGGCTGTCCACTCGGTCCAGGCCTCTTCTCCTCTTGCCACCTGAGTATCGTCCCACCACTCCACATGTTCCGACACTTCAAAAGTACCTGCTTTTAAGATGCTGTCAGTATCAGGTTTCTCATCACCCGGCATGTGACGTGAAATTGGTCAGCAGCAGCAGTTCAACGCAATACATAATCTAGCAGAGAAAAAAAAACTAAATAAAATAATAACAATAAATAAATCGATTACAGTATACATAAAAATCATGCCAAAAAAACCCCCAGAAATACTGTTTATTTAAAAATGTGTGGTAGTGTCCAAGGGTTCAATGTCCATTTTGGAATCGGATGGCAGAGGGGAAGAAGCAGTTCCTGAATCGCTGAGTGTGTGTCTTCAGGCTCCTGTACCTCCTCCCCGATAGCGGAGGGGAAGAAGCTGTTCCTGAATCACTGAGTGTGTGTCTTCAGGCTCCTGTACCTCCTCCCTGATGGCGGAGGGGAAGAAGCTGTTCCTGAATCGCTGAGTGTGTGTCTTCAGGCTCCTGTACCTCCTCCCTGATGGCGGAGGGGAAGAAGCTGTTCCTGAATCGCTGAGTGTGTGTCTTCAGGCTCCTGTACCTCCTCCCCGATAGCGGAGGGGAAGAAGCTGTTCCTGAATCGCTGAGTGTGTGTCTTCAGGCTCCTGTACCTCCTCCCTGATGGCAGAGGGGAAGAAGCTGTTCCTGAATCGCTGAGTGTGTGTCTTCAGGCTCCTGTACCTCCTCCCTGATGACGGAGGGGAAGAAGCTGTCCCTGAATCGCTGAGTGTGTGCCTTCAGGCTCCTGTACCTCCTCCCTGATGGCGGAGGGGAAGAAGCTGTTCCTGAATCGCTGAGTGCGTGTCTTCAGGCTCCTGTACCTCCTCCCTGATGGCGGAGGGGAAGAAGCTGTTCCTGAATCGCTGAGTGTGCGCCTTCAGGCTCCTGTACCTCCTCCCTGATGGCGGAGGAGAAGAAGCTGTGTCTGAATCGCTGAGTGTGTGTCTTCAGGCTCCTGTACCTCCTCCCTGATGGCGGAGGGGAAGAAGCTGTTCCTGAATCGCTGAGTGTGTGTCTCCAGGCTCCTGTACCTCCTCCCTGATGGCGGAGGGGAAGAAGCTGTTCCTGAATCGCTGAGTGTGTGTCTTCAGGCTCCTGTACCTCCTCCCTGATGGTGGAGGGGAAGAAGCTGTTCCTGAATCGCTGAGTGTGTGCCTTCAGGCTCCTGTACGTCCTCCCTGATGATTACAGTGAGAAAAGGGCATGCCCTGGGTGCTGGAGGTCCTTAATAATGGACGCTGTCTTTCTGAAGATATCCTGGGTACTTTGTGCCCAAGATGGAGCTGACTAGATTTACAACCCTCCGCAGCTTGTTTCGGTCCTGTGCAGTAGCCCCTCCATACCAGACAGTGATGCAGCCTGTCAGAATGCTCTCCACGGTACATCTATAGAAGTTTTTGAGCATATTTGCAGCGAGGCAGTTACTGTGCAAACTACGGTGTTTTTTAATATATATTTTTACTTTAATCGGTGACTTTACAAAGTTACTTGCGTCATACGTGTGTCTCGGAGGGATTGTGTGACCCCGTCCGTCGCTGCCCGTGGGGGTTCTCCTGCCAGCTGACTGACCACCGGAGTGTTGTGTTTTTCTCCCCCACCCCGCAGGACGCCCTGCAGCATCGGGTCGCCCAGCAGGAGAACTCCATCCTGCAGCTGAAGCAGGAGCTACTGAGGGCCAGCATGGCCAAAGACGAGCTGCTGAGCGAAAACGTGAGTGGCACCTGACGCGTCTCGCTGCAGCCCATGTCGTCCCTCGCCCTCTGGGAGGACTCGGGGGGGGGGGGGGGGCCACCTCTCCCGGGGTTGGAGGCCTGTTGGCGTGAGGGAGGGAGGCGTCTAAAATGGCGGTTTAAAAAAAAAGTCGCCTGTGTTATTGGAGGCGGGGAGGTACCGGTGTGCCGATAATCTCCGTCCCTCTGCTGAGCTCACCAAAGCAGGTTCGGTGGCCGTTAATCCATCGTTCGTCACGCCGGCCGGCTGCGTCCCAAATCGCGGTCCGCCTCTCCTGTGCCGGCGAAGGAGCCGGCAAGGCGCCCCCCCCCCCCCCTCCCCCCCGAGATTCATCGACACCCACGGGGCCGGGGGACAGGCCGCCTCGAGAAGGCAAGTGGAAAGCGCCCAAATCCCTCCCGACTTCCTCCCCTCCCTGCCCCAGCCCAAGCTGCTCCGACACGTTTTCCCCTCCGGTCAGCGGATTCCAGGTACCCGTGAGTGAAAAGAACTCACCCCTCGCGTTCCCCCCCCCCGTGATTAGAGTGGTATTCCGCTCTGTTGCGATGAGCGCCGGGTCAGGAGATCGGCTTTCCCTGCGGGCGTGGGAGACGCGTTACCGGCCGAGCGCCCTCACCTTGTCCGTTGATCACTCGCTCCCCCCTTTGCGTTGGCAGCTCGACCTTCAGAGGAAGACTGAAGAAAGGAACAAGGTCATCGGGGAATTCAAGGTGAGGCTCTCGAGCGTCGCCGTGGCACTCCCGCCTCCCAGTGTCCTGGCGTCGGGTTGGTTGATCAGAGTTTTTGCAGCCACTGAGGTCGAGCTCCCAAGGTCACAGTTAATTGCAGATTACTGGATGCAAGCAAACCGTTCCCTGCTATAACGCGGCAGAAGTTTCCGTTTCGTTGTTGGCTTTGTGCGACTTATTTCAAACAGCGTTCTTGCTTGTTGCAGAAACGTGGAAAATAGGTGCAGGGGTGGGCCATTCGGCCCTTCGAGCCTGCACCGCCACTCAGTATGATCATGGCTGATCATCCAACTCAGAACCCTGTACCTGCTTTCTCTCCATACCCCCTGATCCCTTTAGCCACAAGATGCCATATCTAACTCCCTCTTAAATATAGCCAATGAACCGGCCTCAACTGTTTCCTGTGGCAGAGAATTCTACAGAGTCACCACTCTCTGTGTGAAGAAGTTTTTCCTCATCTCGGTCCTAAAAGGCTTCCCCTTTATCCTTAAACTGTGACCCCTCGTTCTGGACTTCCCCAACATCGGAAACAATCTTCCTGCATCCAGCCTGTCCAATCCCTTTAGAATTTTATACGTCTCAATAAGATCCCCCCCACCAATCTTCTAAATTCCAGCGAGTGGCAACCCTGCGTTTCCCGCGGGGGAAAGAGATTCAGCACGGCGCTTTGCCGGGAACCCGCTGAGTGGAGCCCTCGCTGTCGCCTTCTGAGCCGCAGCCCAGAAGCAGGCCGCTCGGCCTGTCTAGCAGGCAGTCTTCCTAGCCCCACTGGGCCGCGGCCCCCCGTACTTACCCAGATCTTGTCCAAATTTCTCTTAAATGCTGAAACCGAGCCTGCATCCAGCACCTCTGTTCCACACTCTCACCACCACCCCCCCCCCCACACCTCTGAGTGGAGAAGATCCCCCTTTAAACATTTAACCTTTCACCCATGACCTCCAGGTGGAGTCTCACACCATCTGAGTGTAAAAAGCCTGCTTGCATTTACCCTACCTTTACCCCTTGTGATTTTGCACACCTCTATCAGATCTCCCCCTCACTCCTAACCTAACCTACTTTGCCATCAGCATCCTGGTAAATTTCCTCTCTTCCTTCAATCTTACTGGTGCCTCTTCTGTGGGTAGCTGACCAGAACGGGACAGGCAGTACGTCTTGTACGTCTGCAGGGTTCCAAACCCTGCCCGCGACGATCTGGTTTGTAAGGACCACCCTGCTCAGAAGGCTGCCTTTACCACCCTGCCTACCTGTGAAGCCACTCCCGATGAATTGCGGGTCTGCCATTCCCGGACCGCTTGGTTCCACCGCCCCCCTCGCAACCCGGCCGTTCGCGGTGCAAAGTCTGACCCAGGTCGGGCCCCCTGAACTGCGTCGCCTCACGTAATTCTCAACGCTACCTTCCACCCCCCCTTTCAGCCCCGGCTGGTCCGGATCCTGCCCTCCCTCGGTGTCCACCCCCCCCCGGCCTCGGTGCCACCCTGACGTCGAGTTACAAGCTCCCGGTTTCAGTGCTCGACCCGTGCCCGCGGGCAGAGGAGTGAATCGTTCCGTACACGGCTCCCCCGCGTCTCAGAGCGACTCCTGGTTTTTTTCCCCTCGCTGTAATGGTTTTCAAAGCTTGCAGAGAGATTTATGCCGGTTAGAAGAGTGGGCTGGACGATGGCAGATGGAGTTTAATGCTGATAAGTGTGAGGTGCTACATTTTGGTGGGACTAATCAAAATAGGACATACATGGTAAATGGTAGGGCATTTAAGAATGCAGTAGAAGAGAGTGATCTAGGAATAATGGTGCATAGTTCCCTGAAGATGGAATCTCATGTGGAGAGGGTGGTGAAGAAAGCTTTTGGTATGCTGGCCTTTATAAATCAGAGCATTGAGTACAGGAGTTGGGATGTAATGTTAAAATTGTACAAGGCCTTGATGAGGTCAAATTTGGAGTATTGTGTACAGTTCTGGTCACCGAATTATAGGCAAGATGTCTACAAAATAGAGAGAGTACAGAGATTTACTAGAATGTTGCCTGGGTTTCAGCACCGAAGTTACAGAGAAAGGTTGAACAAGTTAGGTCTTTATTCTTTGGAGCGTAGAAGGTTGAGGGGGGACTTGATAGAGGTATTTAAAATTATGAGGGGGATAGATAGAGTTGATGTGGATAGCCTTTTTCCATTGAGAGTAGGGGAGATTCAAACAAGAGGACATGAGTTGAGAGTTAGGAGGCAAACGTTTAGGGGTGACACGAGGGGGGGACGTCTTTACTCAGAGAGTGGTAGCTGTGTGGAACGAGCTTCCAGTAGAAGTGGTAGAGGCAGGTTCGGTATTGTCATTTAAAGTGAAATTGGATGGGTATATGGACAGGAAAGGAATGGAGGGTTATGTGCTGAGTGCGGGTCGGTGGGACGAGGTGAGAGTGAGCGTTCGGCACGGACTAGAAGGGCTGAGACGGCCTGTTTCCGAGCCGTAGTTGTTATGTGGTTATATTTATATTAATATTTCAGAGGCAAGTCAGTTGTTTGGAGAACTGCGTGGCTGTGACGTTTGTGAATTTTTCCTGCAGAGGGAACTGGGTCAGAAGGATCGACTCTTTCAGCAGCAGAAGGCAAAACTGGACGATACCCTGCGCAAGCTAACAGAAGTCACTCATGTCAAGGTACAAGGCCGGAGCTTCCTCCGTCTGGGGGTTTCAGAGCAAGTTTATTTTCAATGTCCGGAACAGCAAGTGCAACCCTCAAGAGTCCCTTTCTCGCGGGAGCACGCGGTAGGTCCAGGAAGCGTAGTGGAACCAGCGGGAGTCAGCGCCCAGCACGATCGGTGTGCCAAAGATAGCCGAATGCACAAGTACAAATAGAGAAAAAAGTAATAGTAATCAATAAATACACGATCGATAACGAGAGAGAGCTTCAGATAGAGAGTTCTTGAAAGTGAGTCCATGAGGTGTGGGAACAGTTCAGTGATGGGGGCGAGTGAAGGTTGAGGGGTGATAACTGTCCCTGAACCTGGTGGTGTGGGACCTGAGGCTCCTGTACCTCCTTCCTGATGGTTGAGGGGTAATAACTGTCCCTGAACCTGGTGGTGTGGGTCCTGAGGCTCCTGTACCTCCTTCCTGTTGGTTGAGGGGTAATAACTCCCTGAACCTGGTGGTGTGGGACCTGAGGCTCCTGTACCTCCTTCCTGATGGTTGAGGGGTAATAACTGTCCCTGAACCTGGTGGTGTGGGACCTGAGGCTCCTGTACCTCCTTCCTGATGGTTGAGGGGTAATACCTGTTCCTGAACCTGGTGGTGTGGGTCCTGAGGCTCCTGTACCTTCTTCCTGATGGTTGAGGGGTAATAACTGTCCCTGAACCTGGTGGTGTGGGCCCTGAGGTTCCTGTACCTCCTTCCTGATGGTTGAGGGGTAATAACTGTCCCTGAACCTGGTGGTGTGGGACCTGAGGCTCCTGTACCTCCTTCCTGATGGTTGAGGGGTAATAACTCCCTGAACCTGGTGGTGTGGGGCCTGAGGCTCCTGTACCTCCTTCCTGATGGTTGAGGGGTAATAACCCTGAACCTGGTGGTGTGGGACCTGAGGCTCCTGTACCTCCTTCCTGATGGTTGAGGGGTAATACCTGTTCCTGAACCTGGTGGTGTGGGTCCTGAGGCTCCTGTACCTCCTTCCTAATGGTCGAGGGGTAATACCTGTTCCTGAACCTGGTGGTGTGGGTCCTGAGGCTCCTGTACCTTCCTGATGGTTGAGGGGTAATAACTGTCCCTAAACCTGGTGGTGTGGGCCCTGAGGTTCCTGTACCTCCTTCCTGATGGTTGAGGGGTAATAACTGTCCCTGAACCTGGTGTTGTGGACCTGAGGCTCCTGTACCTCCTTCCTGATGGTTGAGGGGTAATACCTGTTCCTGAACCTGGTGGTGTGGGTCCTGAGGCTCCTGTACCTCCTTCCTAATGGTCGAGGGGTAATACCTGTTCCTGAACCTGGTGGTGTGGGTCCTGAGGCTCCTGTACCTCCTTCCTGATGGTTGAGGGGTAATAACTGTCCCTGAACCTGGTGGTGTGGGCCCTGAGGTTCCTGTACCTCCTTCCTGATGGTTGAGCGGTAATAACTGTCCCTGAACCTGGTGGTGTGGGTCCTGAGGCTCCTGTACCTCCTTCCTGATGGTTGAGGGGTAATAACTGTCCCTGAACCTGGTGGTGTGGGCCCTGAGGTTCCTGTACCTCCTTCCTGATGGTTGAGGGGTAATAGCTGTTCCTGAACCTGGTGGTGTGGGTCCTGAGGCTCCTGTACCTCCTTCCTGATGGCAGCAGCGAGAAGAGAGCGTGGTGGAGGTGCTTAAATTTGAATTTTCGTACTTGTGACCTCGAGCTGGACTTTTTTTAAATCTCAAAGGGGAAAAGTGTGGTCCTTCACAAATAAGTGACATCATCATGATGTGCCGTGTCGTGTGACGTAATTGTTGAGGCAAACGACAGCGATGTTCAGTAACGAGTAATCTAGTCAGCAGGAAACCAACTTGTGGAGATTCCTCAGTGGGTCAGTCAGCACCTGATGGGGAGGTAGAGGGAGATGTTTCACGTTTCAGTTCCTGACCTTGTGTCAGGACTCCCCCACTCCGTCGATTGCCCCAGTGTCTGTCATCAGTATATCTCAATAGATTTGCCCATGTGATCAATTTTTTACCATCTTTGGAGCTTTCTACTAAAAGCAAACTAATATTCCCTGTGTTTTAAAAGGCTTGAGTACATTGTACGGTAAAACCTCTTCAGTTATTAAATTACGTGATCAGAATCAAGTTTAATACCACTGGCGAGATGTGGTGAGATTTGTTATTTTCCGGTCGTGGTACAGTTCATTCATTCATGATGTGCCACGTTGTGTGACATCATCAACACGCGCCATGCCGTGTGACGTTGGCAATCCTGGTCTACCCACGACCGTGATTGTTCTTGGCGGATCTTTCCATAGCGGTGGGGGTTTGCTTCCTGCCCCCCCACCCCCACAGCCCATTATCATTAACCCTTCAGAGACTGTCCGCCTGCTCCCGAGGCTTCACGTGACCCTGATCAGGGAGCTAAGCAGGTGCTATGCCTCGCCCAAGGGTGGCCAGCAGAGGGAAGGAACGCCTTACGCCTCCTTTGGCAGAGACGTATGTCCACCCCGACACCCAGAACTGCAAAAAATTATAATAAAATGTTATATGTCACTTTTGAGAGAACAGCAACAGCATGCAGAAGGCCAACTGGAGATTGGGCCTTTGGGCTCGTTCCATTATTGACAGGCAAAGCTAGGAGTGCCTATGTTCATATTGACTTTTACTGTGCCCGTGGTCTGTTTTTTGATCAATCATGGTATTGCAGCGGTGTGCTACACGCAGCGCTAAAATTACGACACGGAGTCGGTAACTGCAGTCGAAGGAAAAAACTTTATTCGAAATTTTCAGCCTCACTTTTAAGCCTCCCTCAACCTGCCCCCCATGGCGCAGAGGCTCCAAAGCTCTGTGCTCGCAAACCCCCGTAGGCTATCTAATTGTGAGTCGGTTCGGATGTGCCAGGAAATGGGCCGCCACATAACGCCCCCCCCCAGAACCGGCGATACACCCCCCAATGTCCACAGTCTGGGCCAGAACCTGCTTGGGAGGTCGGCCTCTGCGCCGAGGTGCCGGAAACTCGGCCGGTTGCGCCGGTTTGAGGCGGTCCACCGTGAAAACCTCCTCTTTCCCCCCAACGTCCAGCACGAACGTGGACCCGTTGTTCCGGAGCACCATAAACGGCCCCTCGTATGGCCGCTGCAGCGGTGGCCGATGCCCGCCCCTTCGTACAAACACAAACTTACAGTTCTGCAGGTCTTTGGGTACGCAGGTCGGGTTCCGCCCGTGCTGTGAAGTGGGTATGGGGGCCAGGTTACCGAGCCTCTCGCGTAGTCTGCCCAGGACTGCTGCGGGATCTTCCTCTTGCCCCCTTGGGGCTGGTAGGAACTCCCCGGGGACGACCAGGGGCGCGCCGTATACCAATTCGGCCGACGAGGCGTGCAGGTCGTCCTTGGGCGCTGTGCGGATGCCGAGTAGGACCCAGGGAAGCTCGTCCGCCCAGTTGGCTCCTTGCAGGCGGGCCATGAGGGCCAACTTCAGGTGACGGTGGAAACGCTCCACTAGCCCGTTCGACTGTGGGTGGTAGGCAGTGGTGTGGTGCAGCTGAGTCCCCAAAAGGCTGGCCATAGCTGACCACAGGCTGGAGGTGAACTGGGCGCCTCTGTCGGAGGTAATGTGGGCTGGTACACCAAAGCGAGATATCCAGGTGGCGATCAGGGCTCGGGCGCAAGATTCGGAGATGGTGTCGGTGAGCGGGACCGCCTCTGGCCATCTTGTGAACCGGTCCACGATAGTCAGGAGGTGCCGCGCTCCGCGCGACACTGGCAGGGGGTCCACAATATCCACATGAATGTGGTCGAAACGCTGGTGGGTGGGATGGAACTGCTGCGGTGGGGCTTTGGTGTGCCGCTGCACCTTGGCCATCTGGCAGTGCATGCACGTTTTGGCCCATTCACTGACCTGTTTGCGGAGTCCGTGCCAAACGAACCTGCTGGAAACCATCTGGACAGTTGACCAGATGGAGGGATGCGCCAAGTTATGAATGGAGTCGAAAACGCGGCGCTGCCAGGCTGTCGGGACGACGGGACGGGGCTGGCCGGTGGCGACGTCACAGAGTAGGGTCCTCTCACCTGGGCCCACGGGGAGGTCCTGGAGCTGCAAACCGGAGACTGCGGTTCTGTAACTCGGAATCTCCTCATCCGCCTGCTGCGCCTCTGCCAGTGCCTCAAAGTCTACCCCTTGGGAAAGGGCATGAACGGTAGGGCGAGAGAGCGCATCCGCCACGACATTGTCCTTACCCGAGACGTGCCGGACATCCGTCGTGTATTCAGAGATGTAGGACAGGTGGCGTTGCTGGCGGGATGACCAGGGGTCGGACGCTTTCGTAAACGCAAAGGTAAGCGGTTTGTGGTCCGTGAACGCGGTGAAGGGCCGACCTTCTAGGAAGTACCTGAAATGCCGGATTGCCAGGTAGAGCGCCAACAGTTCCCGGTCGAAAGCACTGTATTTGAGCTCGGGTGGTCACAGGTGTTTGCTGAAAAACGCCAGGGGTTGCCAGCGACCTGCGATGAGTTGCTCCAGCACCCCACCGACTGCCGTGTTTGATGCGTCCACTGTGAGGGCGGTAGGGGCGTCCATTCTGGGATGTACTAGCATTGCGGCGTTCGCCAAAGCTTCCTTCGTTTGAACGAAAGCGGCGGCGGACTCCTCGTCCCAGGTAATGTCCTTGCTCGGACCCGACATCAGGGCGAACAGGGGGCGCATGATCCGGGCAGCTGAAGGGAGGAAGCGGCGGTAGAAATTGACCATACCTACGAATTCCTGAAGGCCTTTGATCGTGGTGGGTCGGGGAAAGAGGCGGACCGCATCTACCTTAGCGGGCAGAGGGGTTGCCCCGTCTTTAGTAATCCTGTGGCCCAGGAAGTCAATGGTATCGAGTCCGAACTGGCATTTGGCGGGGTTGATTGTAAGACCGTACTCACTCAGTCGGGCGCAGAGTTGACGGAGGTGGGACAGATGCTCCTGATGACTGCTGCTGGCTATGAGGATGTCATCCAAATAGATGAACGCGAAGTCCAGGTCCCGTCCCACCGCGTCCATTAACCGCTGGAACGTCTGTGCGGCATTCTTCAGGCCGAACGGCATGAGGAGGAACTCGAGAAGGCCAAACGGGGTGATGAGAGCCGTTTTGGGGACGTCGTCAGGATGCATCGGGATTTGATGGTACCCTCGGACGAGGTCTACCTTGGAGAAGATCCGTGTGCTGTGCAGGTTTGCTGCAAAGTCCTGAATGTGCGGCACAGGGTAGCGGTCCGGTGTGGTAGCCTCGTTCAGCCTGCGGTAGTCGCCGCACGGTCTCCAGCCTCCCGTCGCTTTGGGCACCACGTGCAGGGGGGAGGCCCATGGGCTGTCGGACCGCCGGATGATCCCCAATTCCTCCATCCTCTGGAACTCCTCCTTCGCCAGTCGGAGCTTGTCCGGGGGAAACCGCCGAGCGCGGGCACGGAGGGGTGGTCCCTGGGTCGGGATGTGGTGCTGTACGCCGTGCCTGGGCATGGCCGCTGTGAACTGCGGTGCCAGAACCGATGGGAAATCCGCCAGGACCCTGGTGAAGTCGTTGTCGGACAGCGTGATGGAGCCGAGGTGAGGTGCTGGCAACTGGGCTGCACCCAGGGGGAACATCTGAAAGGTCTCGGCGTGGACCAGTCTCTTCCTGGGCAGGTCGACCAGTAGGCTGTGAGCCCGCAAAAAATCCGCACCCAGAAGCGGTTGGGCTACGGCGGCCAGTGTGAAGTCCCACGTGAACTGGCTGGAGCCGAACTGTAGCTGCACCTGACGGGTGCCATAGGTCCTTACTGTGCTGCCATTCACGGCCCTCAGGGGGGGACCCGGTGCCCTGCTGCGGGTGTCGTAACTCGTCGGGGTAAAGCGCTGATCTCAGCCCCAGTATCGACCAAAAACCGCCGTCCCGACCTTCTATCCCACACATACAGGAGGCTATCCCGATGGCCAGCCGCCGTAGCCATCAGCGGCGGCTGACCCTGGCGTTTCCCGGGAACTTGCAGGGCGGGCGACAACGGCGGGCTTCTGCGCCCCACCGCTGGTGGTAGAAGCGCCAGTGTTCATTGGGCCGGGGGTTGGCGGGCTCTGCGGCCGGGCCTGGATTGGTTTGCTGCCGGGAGCGTGGCTGGGAGATCAGTGCGATGGACGCCCCACTCACCTTTTTGGCGTTCCACAGCAAGTCCGCCCGGGCTGCCACCTTCCGGGGGTCACTGAAATCCGCGTCAGACAGCAGCAGGCGTATGTCCTCGGGCAGCTGCTCCAGGAATGCCTGCTCAAACATGAGGCAGGGTGTGTGTCCGTCAGCGAGAGACAACATCTCATTCATTAAAGCCGATGGAGGTCTGTCGCCCAAGCCATCCAGGTGCAGTAAACGGGCAGCCCGCTCGCGCCGTGAGGAGCAGGGCTTTGAATTCCGTGTACTTGCCGTCTGCCGGGGGCGACTGTACGAACTCCGCGACCTGGGCCACTTTGTCCTGGTCGAGGGAGCTCACCACATAGTAGTAGCGGGTGTCTTCTGAGGTGATCTGGCGAACGTGGAATTGGGCTTCGGCTTGCTGGAACCATAGGTTTGGGCGCTGTGTCCAGAAACCCGGCAGTTTCAACGAAACCGCATGAACAGAGGCGGCGTCGGTCATTTCTGGTCCAAAAATCGTTTGGACTGTCGGGGTCACCAATTGTAGCGGTGTGCTACACGCAGCGCTAAAATTACGACACGGAGTCGGTAACTGCAGTCGAAAGAAAAACTTTATTCGAAATCTTCAGCCTCAATTTTAAGCCTCCCTCAACCGGCCCCCCATGGCACAGAGGCTCCAAAGCTCTGTGCTCGCAAACCCCCGTAGGCTAATTAATTGTGCGTCGGTTCGGATGTGCCAGGAAATGGGTCGCCACAGTATTGTCTGCACTGTTGTAACTATATGTTAACTATAACTATATGTAACTATGTGGTTTTGTGTGGGTCTTGTAGCTTTAGTTTTTGGTTTGTTGGGTGGTAGAGTTGGTCTCCTGACTCGGTGTGTCTGGGTCGTCTTGTTCTGTCTGGTGGGTTTGCAGCTCCTTTCCGGGGAACGCGCTAAGACAGTAGGGCGATATTAATATGCAGCAGCCTCTCTGGACTCTGGATTGGGGATTGCCAAACGTTATGTGGATTTTCTGGTGCAGTCTGTTTTGTCGTGTGCTTTTGTGATATCATTCTGGAGGGACGTTGTCTCATTTTTTTAACTGCATTGCATTTGTGGTTTCTAAACGACAGTAAACTGAATTTGAATCTAAAAGCGATAAATTACAATAAGAAATATATATATAAAAAAAGAAAATTTAATTAAGTAAGTAGTGCAAGAACGGAGGGGAAAAAATAATGACTGAGTGTATATGGATTCATTGGCCATTTGGAAATCTGAGACGGTCCCGCAGCATAAAAGCCAGGACCGACAGGCTCCGGGACAGCTTCTCCCACCAGGCCGTCAGACTGATTGATTCACGCTGAGACAACTGTACATCTATGTTATATTGACTGTCCTGTCGTACATACTATTTATTATAAATTACTACAATTTGCACATTCAGACAGAGATGTAAACATTTTTACTCCTCGCAGATGTGAAAGATAACAAGAAATACAGTCAATTCAGTTCAGACTGACGGCAGAGGTGGGAAGAAGCTGTTCCTGAATTGTTGAGTGTGAGAGTGTGTGTGTCTTCAGGCTCCTGTACCTCCTCCCTGATGGCGGAGGGGAAGAAGCTGTTCCTGAATCGCTGAGTGTGTGTCTTCAGGCTCCTGTACCTCCTCCCTGATGGCGGAGGGGAAGAAGCTGTTCCTGAATCGCTGAGTGTGTGTCTTCAGGCTCCTGTACCTCCTCCCCGATGGCGGAGGGGAAGAAGCTGTTCCTGAATCGCTGAGTGTGTGTCTTCAGGCTCCTGTACCTCCTCCCTGATGGCGGAGGGGAAGAAGCTGTTCCTGAATCGCTGAGTGTGTGTCTTCAGGCTCCTGTACCTCCTCCCTGATGGCGGAAGGGAAGAAGCTGTTCCTGAATCGCTGAGTGTGTGCCTTCAGGCTCCTGTACCTCCTCCCTGATGGCAGAGGGGAAGAAGCTGTTTCTGAATCACTGAGTGTGTGTCTTCAGGCTCCTGTACCTCCTCCCTGATGGCGGAAGGGAAGAAGCTGTTCCTGAATCGCTGAGTGTGTGCCTTCAGGCTCATGTACCTCCTCCCTGATGGCAGAGGGGAAGAAGCTGTTTCTGAATCACTGAGTGTGTGCCTTCAGGCTCCTGTACCTCCTCCCTGAATGGCGGAGGGGAAGAAGCTGTTCCTGAATCGCTGAGTGTGTGTCTTCAGGCTCCTGTACCTCCTCCCTGAATGGCGGAGGGGAAGAAGCTGTTCCTGAATCGCTGAGTGTGTGTCTTCAGGCTCCTGTACCTCCTCCCTGAATGGCAGAGGGGAAGAAGCTGTTCCTGAATCTGTGTGTGTATGAGTGTGTGTGTGTGTGTGTGTGTCTCTGTGTGTGTGTGTGTGTGTGTGTGTGTGTGTGTGTGTGTGTGTGTGTGTGTGTGTGTGTGTGTGTGTGTGTGTGTGTGCGCGTGTGCGCGCGCGCGCACGCCTTTGGGTTGCTGTACCTCCTCCCTGAATGTAAACAATGAGAAGAGGGCACGTCCCGGGCGATGGGGGGGGGGAGGGTGTTGTCCTTGATGACGGGCGGCACCTGTGACGTGCTGTTACTCAGTAAGTACTCGTACCCCTTGGCTTGTTCCCCGAGTCCGGGTTGTTGAGGCCCCTCTGCGTCACTGGGATGGGTGAGTGACCCACTGAGCCTACCCGCTTAACACAATTTTTCTCCTTTCCGCGTGACCTGTCCTTCGCAGGATGGCTTGCAGAGGGAGCTGGACCACAAGGAGGTCATTCTTCACCAGCTGATGAGCAGAGAGGGCGAGGAGGTACGGTGCTGCCACGTTATCGCGGAGAGATTATCTATTATCGTTGTTCCGCTCCTTGAAATTTTTGTGTGTGCAGTTCCGGCGGCCGCCAATGGACGTCAATAAGGTTGAAAGAGTACAGTGAAAATTTTACAAGGACATTGCCCAAGACTGGAAAACCTGAGTTACAAGGGAAGGTTGAATGGGTTAGAACTTATTCCCTAGAACGTAGACAGCTGAGGGGAGATTTGATATTCAATATCGAAGATGAATGATCTTTATTATTGTCATTATACATAGATACAATGAAACTCTGTTTAGTTTCCTCTCAGGCAATTAAATCGGTAGATAAAGACAAGACAGTAATAGAAAAACAGTATTAAATAGATAAGTAGCAGAAAATAAGTTACAGCAGCACCAGAATGTCACAGTAATGCACAAAGTGCCGTTGGTGCAAGTATTTGAGTCCTTCTGTGTGCTCACAGTTTCAGTCACTGTTCTGTGGGAGTAGAAGCTCTGGGGCAGAAGCTGTCCCTCCGTCTGTTTGTTCTGGTTTTTAGTGTCCGGAACCTTTTGCTGGACGGCAGCGGGTCAGACAGGGAGTGGCCGGGGTGTGCGGTGTCTCCGGTTATGCTGATTGCTTTCCTCCTGACGGCGTCCAGTCCTGGGAGCTCCATCCGGACAATTCGCCACGCGATGCCGGTCTCATCGCTCAGCGGCTGTGCAGCTGGCACACCACACGGTGGCGCTGTCGGTCAGCATGGTTGCAGTTGTGCTTCTGTGGAAGTTAAGCCACAGCTTCTGTGGGAGTTTGGTCTGTTCCAGCTTTCCGAGGAAGAGGAGCCTTTCTTGTATCTGTTTTTCCACAAGCAGCGAGGTGTTGGTGGTCCATGTCAGCGAGGTGTTGGGGGTCCATGTCAGTGAGGTGTCGGTGGTCCATGTCAGCGAGGTGTCGGTGGTCCATGTCAGCGAGGTGTTGGTGGTCCATGTCAGCGAGGTGTCGGGGGTCCATGTCAGCGAGGTGTCGGGGGTCCATGTCAGCGAGGTGTTGGTGGTCCATGTCAGTGAGGTGTCGGTGGTCCATGTCAGCGAGGTGTCGGTGGACCACGTCAGCGAGGTGTCGGTGGTCCATGTCAGCGAGGTGTTGGTGGTCCATGTCAGCGAGGTGTTGGTGGACCACGTCAGCGAGGTGATGGTGGTCCATGTCAGCGAGGTGATGGTGGTCCATGTCAGTGAGGTGTTGGTGGTCCATGTCAGCGAGGTGTTGGTGGTCCATGTCAGCGAAGTGTCGGTGATCCATGTCAGCGAGGTGTTGGTGGTCCATGTCAGCGAGGTGTTGGTGGTCCATGTCAGCGAGGTGTAGGTGGTCCATGTCAGTGAGGTGTAGGTGGTCCATGTCAGCGAGGTGTTGGTGGTCCATGTCAGCGAGGTGTTGGTGGTCCATGTCAGCGAGGTGTTGGTGGTCCATGTCAGCGAGGTGTTGGTGGTCCATGTCAGTGAGGTGTTGGTGGTCCATGTCAGCGAGGTGTCGGTGGTCCATGCCAGCGAGGTGTTGCTGGTCCGTGTCAGCGAGGTGTTGGTGGTCCGTGTCAGCGAGGTGTTGGTGGTCCGTGTCAGCGAGGTGTTGGTGGTCCGTGTCAGCGAGGTGTTGGTGGTCCGTGTCAGCGAGGTGTTGGTGGTCCGTGTCAGCGAGGTGTTGGTGGTCCGTGTCAGCGAGGTGTTGGTGGTCCATGTCAGCGAGGTGTTGGTGGTCCATGTCAGCGAGGTGTTGGTGGTCCATGTCAGCGAGGTGTTGGTGGTCCATGTCAGCGAGGTGTTGCTGGTCCACGTCAGCGAGGTGTTGCTGGTCCACGTCAGCGAGGTGTCGGTGGTCCATGTCAGCGAGGTGTCGGTGGTCCATGTCAGCGAGGTGTTGGTGGTCCATGTCAGTGAGGTGTTGGTGGTCCATGTCAGCGAGGTGTTGGTGGTCCATGTCAGCGAGGTGTTGGTGGTCCATGTCAGCGAGGTGTTGGTGGTCCATGTCAGTGAGGTGTTGGTGGTCCATGTCAGTGAGGTGTTGGTGGTCCATGTCAGCGAGGTGTTGGTGGTCCATGTCAGTGAGGTGTTGGTGGTCCATGTCAGTGAGGTGTTGGTGGTCCATGTCAGCGAGGTGTTGCTGGTCCACGTCAGCGAGGTGTCGGTGGTCCATGTCAGTGAGGTGTCGGTGGTCCATGTCAGCGAGGTGTCGGTGGTCCATGTCAGCGAGGTGTCGGTGGTCCATGTCAGCGAGGTGTTGGTGGTCCACGTCAGCGAGGTGTTGGTGGTCCACGTCAGCGAGGTGTTGGTGGTCCATGTCAGCGAGGTGTTGGTGGTCCATGCCAGCGAGGTGTCGGTGGTCCATGTCAGTGAGGTGTCGGTGGTCCATGTCAGCGAGGTGTCGGTGGTCCATGTCAGCGAGGTGTCGGTGGTCCATGTCAGCGAGGTGTTGGTGGTCCACGTCAGCGAGGTGTTGGTGGTCCACGTCAGCGAGGTGTTGGTGGTCCATGTCAGCGAGGTGTTGGTGGTCCATGCCAGCGAGGTGTCGGTGGTCCATGTCAGTGAGGTGTCGGTGGTCCATGTCAGCGAGGTGTCGGTGGTCCATGTCAGCGAGGTGTCGGTGGTCCATGTCAGCGAGGTGTTGGTGGTCCATGTCAGCGAGGTGTTGGTGGTCCATGTCAGTGAGGTGTCGGTGATCCATGTCAGCGAGGTGTTGGTGGTCCATGTCAGCGAGGTGTCGGTGGTCCATGTCAGTGAGGTGTTGGGGGTCCATGTCAGCGAGGTGTTGGTGGTCCATGTCAGTGAGGTGTTGGTGGTCCATGTCAGCGAGGTGTTGGGGTCCATGTCAGTGAGGTGTTGGTGGTCCACGTCAGTGAGGTGTTGGTGGTCCATGTCAGTGAGGTGTTGGTGGTCCATGTCAGCGAGGTGTTGGTGGTCCATGTCAGTGAGGTGTTGGTGATCCACATCAGCGAGGTGTCGGGGGTCCATGTCAGCGAGGTGTTGGTGGTCCATGTCAGCGAGGTGTCGGTGGTCCATGTCAGCGAGGTGTTGGTGGTCCATGTCAGCGAGGTGTCGGGGGTCCATGTCAGTGAGGTGTTGGTGGTCCATGTCAGCGAGGTGTCGGGGGTCCATGTCAGTGAGGTGTTGGTGGTCCAGGTCAGTGAGGTGTTGGTGATCCATGTCAGCGAGGTGTTGGTGGTCCACGTCAGCGAGGTGTTGGTGGTCCATGTCAGCGAGGTGGTGGTGGTCCACGTCAGTGAGGTGTCGGGGGTCCATGTCAGCGAGGTGTCGGGGGTCCATGTCAGTGAGGTGTTGGTGGTCCATGTCAGCGAGGTGTCGGGGGTCCATGTCAGTGAGGTGTCGGGGGTCCATGTCAGTGAGGTGTTGGTGGTCCATGTCAGCGAGGTGTCGGGGGTCCATGTCAGTGAGGTGTTGGTGGTCCAGGTCAGTGAGGTGTTGGTGATCCATGTCAGCGAGGTGTTGGTGGTCCACGTCAGTGAGGTGTTGGTGGTCCATGTCAGCGAGGTGTTGGTGATCCATGTCAGTGAGGTGTGGGTGGTCCATGTCAGCGAGGTGTCGGTGGTCCATGTCAGCGAGGTGTTGGTGGTCCATGTCAGCGAGGTGTTGGTGGTCCATGTCAGCGAGGTGTTGGTGGTCCATGTCAGCGAGGTGTTGGTGGTCCATGTCAGCGAGGTGTTGGTGATCCATGTCAGTGAGGTGTCGGTGGTCCATGTCAGCGAGGTGTTGGTGATCCATGTCAGCGAGGTGTTGGTGATCCATGTCAGTGAGGTGTCGGTGGTCCATGTCAGCGAGGTGTTGGGGGTCCATGTCAGTGAGGTGTTGGTGATCCATGTCAGCGAGGTGTTGGGGGTCCATGTCAGTGAGGTGTCGGTGGTCCATGTCAGCGAGGTGTCGGTGGTCCATGTCAGCGAGGTGTTGGTGGTCCATGTCAGCGAGGTGTTGGTGGTCCATGTCAGCGAGGTGTTGGTGGTCCATGTCAGCGAGGTGTTGGTGGTCCATGTCAGTGAGGTGTCGGTGATCCATGTCAGCGAGGTGTTGGTGGTCCATGTCAGCGAGGTGTCGGTGGTCCATGTCAGTGAGGTGTTGGGGGTCCATGTCAGCGAGGTGTTGGTGGTCCATGTCAGTGAGGTGTTGGTGGTCCATGTCAGCGAGGTGTTGGGGTCCATGTCAGTGAGGTGTTGGTGGTCCACGTCAGTGAGGTGTTGGTGGTCCATGTCAGTGAGGTGTTGGTGGTCCATGTCAGCGAGGTGTTGGTGGTCCATGTCAGTGAGGTGTTGGTGATCCATGTCAGCGAGGTGTTGGTGATCCATGTCAGCGAGGTGTTGGTGATCCACGTCAGCGAGGTGTCGGGGGTCCATGTCAGCGAGGTGTTGGTGGTACATGTCAGCGAGGTGTCGGTGGTCCATGTCAGCGAGGTGTTGGTGGTCCATGTCAGCGAGGTGTCGGGGGTCCATGTCAGTGAGGTGTTGGTGGTCCATGTCAGCGAGGTGTCGGGGGTCCATGTCAGTGAGGTGTCGGTGGTCCATGTCAGCGAGGTGTTGGTGATCCATGTCAGCGAGGTGTTGGTGATCCATGTCAGTGAGGTGTCGGTGGTCCATGTCAGCGAGGTGTTGGGGGTCCATGTCAGTGAGGTGTTGGTGATCCATGTCAGCGAGGTGTTGGGGGTCCATGTCAGTGAGGTGTCGGTGGTCCATGTCAGCGAGGTGTCGGTGGTCCATGTCAGCGAGGTGTTGGTGGTCCATGTCAGCGAGGTGTTGGTGGTCCATGTCAGCGAGGTGTTGGTGGTCCATGTCAGCGAGGTGTTGCTGGTCCACGTCAGCGAGGTGTTGCTGGTCCACGTCAGCGAGGTGTTGGTGGTCCATGTCAGCGAGGTGTTGGTGGTCCATGTCAGCGAGGTGTCGGTGGTCCATGTCAGCGAGGTGTTGGTGGTCCATGTCAGCGAGGTGTTGGTGGTCCATGTCAGTGAGGTGTCGGTGATCCATGTCAGCGAGGTGTTGGTGGTCCATGTCAGCGAGGTGTCGGTGGTCCATGTCAGTGAGGTGTTGGGGGTCCATGTCAGCGAGGTGTTGGTGGTCCATGTCAGTGAGGTGTTGGTGGTCCATGTCAGCGAGGTGTTGGGGTCCATGTCAGTGAGGTGTTGGTGGTCCATGTCAGTGAGGTGTTGGGGGTCCACGTCAGTGAGGTGTTGGTGGTCCACGTCAGTGAGGTGTTGGTGGTCCACGTCAGTGAGGTGTTGGTGGTCCATGTCAGTGAGGTGTTGGTGGTCCATGTCAGCGAGGTGTTGGTGGTCCATGTCAGTGAGGTGTTGGTGATCCATGTCAGCGAGGTGTTGGTGATCCATGTCAGCGAGGTGTTGGTGATCCACGTCAGCGAGGTGTCGGGGGTCCATGTCAGCGAGGTGTTGGTGGTCCATGTCAGCGAGGTGTCGGTGGTCCATGTCAGCGAGGTGTTGGTGGTCCATGTCAGCGAGGTGTCGGGGGTCCATGTCAGTGAGGTGTTGGTGGTCCATGTCAGCGAGGTGTCGGGGGTCCATGTCAGTGAGGTGTTGGTGGTCCAGGTCAGTGAGGTGTTGGTGATCCATGTCAGCGAGGTGTTGGTGATCCATGTCAGCGAGGTGTTGGTGGTCCACGTCAGTGAGGTGTTGGTGGTCCATGTCAGCGAGGTGTTGGTGGTCCACGTCAGTGAGGTGTCGGGGGTCCATGTCAGCGAGGTGTCGGGGGTCCATGTCAGTGAGGTGTTGGTGGTCCATGTCAGCGAGGTGTCGGGGGTCCATGTCAGTGAGGTGTCGGGGGTCCATGTCAGTGAGGTGTCGGGGGTCCATGTCAGTGAGGTGTTGGTGGTCCATGTCAGCGAGGTGTCGGGGGTCCATGTCAGTGAGGTGTTGGTGGTCCAGGTCAGCGAGGTGTTGGTGATCCATGTCAGCGAGGTGTTGGTGGTCCACGTCAGTGAGGTGTTGGTGGTCCACGTCAGCGAGGTGTTGGTGATCCATGTCAGCGAGGTGTCGGTGGTCCATGTCAGCGAGGTGTCGGTGGTCCATGTCAGCGAGGTGTTGGTGGTCCAGGTCAGTGAGGTGTTGGGGGTCCATGTCAGCGAGGTGTTGGTGGTCCATGTCAGCGAGGTGTTGGTGGTCCATGTCAGCGAGGTGTTGGTGGTCCATGTCAGCGAGGTGTTGGTGGTCCATGTCAGCGAGGTGTTGGTGATCCATGTCAGTGAGGTGTCGGTGGTCCATGTCAGCGAGGTGTTGGTGATCCATGTCAGCGAGGTGTTGGTGATCCATGTCAGTGAGGTGTCGGTGGTCCATGTCAGCGAGGTGTTGGGGGTCCATGTCAGTGAGGTGTTGGTGATCCATGTCAGCGAGGTGTTGGGGGTCCATGTCAGTGAGGTGTTGGTGATCCATGTCAGCGAGGTGTTGGTGGTCCATGTCAGCGAGGTGTTGGGGGTCCATGTCAGTGAGGTGTTGGTGATCCATGTCAGCGAGGTGTTGGGGGTCCATGTCAGTGAGGTGTTGGTGATCCATGTCAGCGAGGTGTCGGTGATCCATGTCAGCGAGGTGTTGGTGGTCCATGTCAGCGAGGTGTTGGTGGTCCATGTCAGTGAGGTGTTGGTGGTCCATGTCAGCGAGGTGTTGGTGGTCCATGTCAGCGAGGTGTTGGTGGTCCATGTCAGTGAGGTGTTGGTGGTCCATGTCAGCGAAGTGTTGGGGGTCCATGTCAGTGAGGTGTTGGTGATCCATGTCAGCGAGGTGTTGGTGGTCCATGTCATCGAGGTGTTGGGGGTCCATGTCAGTGAGGTGTTGGTGATCCATGTCAGCGAGGTGTTGGGGGTCCATGTCAGTGAGGTGTTGGTGATCCATGTCAGCGAGGTGTTGGTGATCCATGTCAGCGAGGTGTCGGTGGTCCACGTCAGTGAGGTGTTGGTGGTCCATGTCAGCGAGGTGTTGGTGATCCATGTCAGTGAGGTGTTGGTGATCCATGTCAGCGAGGTGTTGGTGGTCCACGTCAGTGAGGTGTTGGTGATCCATGTCAGCGAGGTGTTGGTGGTCCACGTCAGCGAGGTGTTGGTGGTCCATGTCAGCGAGGTGTCGGTGGTCCATGTCAGCGAGGTGTCGGGGGTCCATGTCAGTGAGGTGTCGGGGGTCCATGTCAGTGAGGTGTTGGTGATCCATGTCAGCGAGGTGTTGGTGATCCATGTCAGCGAGGTGTTGGTGGTCCATGTCAGCGAGGTGTTGGTGGTCCATGTCAGCGAGGTGTTGGTGATCCATGTCAGCGAGGTGTTGGTGATCCATGTCAGTGAGGTGTTGGTGGTCCATGTCAGTGAGGTGTTGGTGGACCACGTCAGTGAGGTGTTGGTGATCCATGTCAGCGAGGTGTTGGTGGTCCATGTCAGCGAGGTGTTGGTGGTCCATGTCAGCGAGGTGTTGGGGGTCCATGTCAGCGAGGTGTTGGGGGTCCATGTCAGCGAGGTGTTGGTGGTCCATGTCAGCGAGGTGTTGGGGATCCATGTCAGCGAGGTGTTGGTGGTCCAGGTCAGCGAGGTGTTGGGGGTCCATGTCAGCGAGGTGTTGGGGGTCCACATCAGCTGTTTGGACAACATAACTCCGAGGAGTGGAGGATTATGAGGGGTGTTTACAGGGTAAGGGCAAGCAGGTGAAATGTGCAGAAACGGCTTCACTCGGGGGCGGGGGGGGGGCAGAACGAGCTGCCTGCCCAAGCAGCGGATGCCACTTCGATCTCAGCGTCCGAGAAAAGGTCGGATCGGAGGGCTGGGGTCCGGTTGCCGGTCGGTGGCAGCGGGCAGCTCTAAATGGGGCCAGTTTTCTCCCACTCTGTCCGACCTCTGGCAAAGGCCGGGGTCGTCACTGGCACTGAAAGTGGGCTGGGAACGCCTGAGGCGAACATGTTCCACGGGATTTACAAGTAACAGTCACCGTGAGAGCCAGGGCTTCAAATGGGATGGGGGGTGGGGATGACTGGATGAATTGGACCAGCCTGTGATTGAATGGCGGAGCAGGCTCGACGGGCCGAATGGCCTACTCCTGTATCCTATGGTCTGATGGAGATATTAGCTAAATTGCCCATTATCGTCAAAACGAGTGGAGTTGGATATTTCTCACACCTTGGCGGTGAATCAGCGATCGATATTTTTACCCACGCAGGGTGTCTGTGGTAAGCATTTGGTTGTCAACTTCAGAACATCCTTAAGATGGTGATGAAAATGTTTTCAAACATGGTATTTGCGGTAGATCTATCTGTCTCGGGAACGTATTGCTGGTGCTCTTGTCTCTCACAGTGGGTACCGAGGCCAGCATCCTCAGCTGAATTCCTTAGGGGCTACGGCTGCCTGTCTTCAGTGAAAATCGGCAACCGACATTGGGTCCACAGAGAGATTCTGCAGATGCTAGAAATCCAGAGCAAAACAGACACACACACACTCACACACACACGCGCACACACACGCGCACACACACACACACACACACTCACACACACACTCGCACACACACACACACACACACTCACACACACACACACACACACACTCGCACATACGCACACACACACACACACACTTGCACACACACACACACACACTCACACACACACACACACATACACAGTGCTGGAGGAACACAGCAGGTCAGGCAGTGTCTATGGAGAGGAATAAACACAAGAGATTCTGCAGATGCTGGAAATCCAGAGCAACACACACACACACACACACACACACACACACACACACACAGACACACTCACACTCACACACACACACACACTCACACACACACACACACACACACACACACACTCACACACACTCACACACACACACACACACACACACACACACAGACACTCACTCACACACACACACACACACACACACTCACACACACACACACACTCACACACACACACACACACACACACACACACACACACACACACACACACACACACACACACTCACACACACTCACACACACACACACACACACACACAGACACTCACTCACACACACACTCACACACACACACACACACACACACAGACACTCACTCACACACACACACACACACACACACACACACACACAGACACTCACTCACACACACACACAACACTGGAGGAACTCAGCAGTCCGGGCGGCGTCCACAGAAATGAATCGATTCGACGTTTCGGGCCGAGATCCTCCATCAGGACTGGTCCTGAGAAGATCCGGAACTTCCGACGGGGGGGTGGGGGGGGGGGTTGTTCTCGGCCTGGGATGTCGACTGTTCGTCCACTTCCGCAGACGCTGTCCGACCTGCTGAGTTCCTCCGGCACTTGGTGGGCGCCGCTTGAGACCCGTGATCTGCTCGATCAAATAGACTTGTCCCGAAGGGCCACACAGTCGCGATCAATGCTCTCCAGACACGGTCAGTGGTCACACTATCGTAACCAGACCGTCGCTTGTAAATCAACAGTTGGATATTGGATGATGACACACAGCTCACTACAGCACAGTGCAGGCCCTTCGGCCCACAACGCTGTGCCAACCTTTTTACTTACTCTGGAATCAATCTGCCCCTTCCCTCCATTTTTCGATCACCCATGTGCCTTTTTAAGAGTTCCTTAACTGCCCCTAATGTGTGTGTACGCCTCCGTTGGTCTCGATGGACCATGGATTTGTGCCTTGGGAAGTTTCCAGGGCGCAGGCCTGGGCAGGGTTGTATGGGAGACCGGCAGTTGCCCAAGCTGCAAGTCTCCCCTCTCCACGCCACCGACGCTGTCCAAGGCATCAGGACCCATGCAGCTCGGCACCAGTATCGTCGCAGAGTGACGTGTGGTTAAGTGCCTTGCTCAAGGACACACGCGCGCAAGCCTCAGCCGAGGCTCGAACCAGCGACCTCCAGATGATGAGACGAACGCCTTAACCGCTTGGCCGCGTGCCAACACGTCCCTAACGGACCTGCCTCTGCCCCTAACAGCACGCTCTAGGCGCCTACCAGTCTATAAAAAAACTACCTCTGACGTGTACCCCTCCCATACTTCCCTCCAATCACCGTAAAATAATGTTATCCATTATCCATTTTGTCATGTAGCCCGTGACCGGGTTACCAAACCAGCAGAAATGGAAAACACATTTGGAGTCTGTTATTACTGTAACTAATGGTGTTTATTAGTAAACTAAGCAATACAGTACTGTCAAGTGCAAATATATGAAAAGAGGTTAGCAATGATATGTACAGAAGTGTGGAAATAGGAATCAAAACCAGGCTCTCTCAGAGCTAGGGGTAAACGGGTACAGTCTTACGATATGATGCAGAGTTCAGTTCAGTTCAGGTCGAGGTAGTTAGTCGAGTACCGTTGGAGAGAGAGAGAGAGAGGTGATGCCGTTGTCGTTGTCTTCCTGTTGCGGTCACCGACTCTGACCACCCCACATACGACCGTTCTCCAGTGGTGGACCTGTCACCCAGGCGAGGGTGGACGCACAGACCGGTCGCACCGTGAGCCCCCTGATCGATTTCCCCCCCCCCCCCCCGAATCGACCCTCCAAGACCCCCACCTTCGCGTGGGTGCACAAAGCTCGATTAGTGTCCCGTGGTGTGTCTGCCTGCGTCTTCGCAGTCCTGCTTTTTATCTCCCCTGGGGCACCGGCCGTCCATCAAACCAGCTCCTCCCTGCTGTCTCTGCAAGAATCTAACAAGCAGGCAAAAGTGTCCTTGGAGCAAAGGTAAACAATCAGACAAGGAGCCATGACATTAAATCTTCTTTTCTCTCTCTCTCTCTCTCTCTCTCTCTCTCTCTCTCTCTCTCTCTCTCTCTCTCTCTCTCTCTCTCACTCTCTCACTCTCTCACTCTCTCACTCTCTCACTCTCTCACTCTCTCACTCTCACTCTCACTCACTCACTCACTCACTCACTCTCTCTCTCTCTCACTCACACACTCTCTCTCACTCACTCTCACTCTCTCTCACTCACTCTCACTCTCTCACTCACTCACTCACTCACTCTCTCTCTCTCTCACTCACACACTCTCTCTCTCTCTCACTCACACACTCTCTCTCTCTCACTCACACACTCTCTCTCTCTCTCTCACTCTCACTCTCACTCTCACTCACTCACTCACTCACTCACTCTCTCTCTCTCTCTCACTCACACACTCTCTCTCTCTCTCTCACTCTCTCTCTCTCCCTCTCACTCCCCCTCTCTCTCTCTCTCTCTCACTCTCTCTCTCTCTCTCTCTCTCTCTCTCTCACTCTCTCCCCCTCTCTCTCTCCCTCTCTCCCTCCCTCTCTCATCTGCACTGGACACCTCCTCCCCACCTCTCTCTCTCATTAGCAGCATAGTTCATGGTGGGCAGGAGGTCAATTTTAGACCCCATCTCAAGTTCGGTTTGCTCATCACAATTTCCACCGTGGAAAAATGTTTACACAGCTGCCTCAGGTTGACTCTCATCCTCCTTCGCTCCAGAGAGAAAAGACCCAGCTTGCTCAACCTCGCCTCATAAGACGCGCTCGCGAATCCAGGCAGAGCCCCGCTAAATCTCCTCTTCAGGCTCTCTGAAGCTCCCACGGCTTCTCCGACGCGACCCGCATCCTTGCTGGAACGAGGGCACCGGAACTGGGCACGACACTCCAACCCACAGGGTTTCATTGATCTGCGGCACTACCTCGCACTCCACAACTCAGTCCCCCCACCCCCCCCACACGATTAATGAAGCAGTTGACTCTGAAAATGAGGGTTCAGTTCGCCCCGTGTGATATTCTGTGTGCTTCCCTTTGCCCGAGCCAGACAGACGGAATGCAGGTGGTGTGGGATTCGCTGCGGAGTCTACGGAACAGCTTTGCCAGCCACGACCCGCAACACCACACGATCGACACGCTGGAACAGGGAATCTCCAGTCTATTGGACCGAATGCACGTGGCCCAGGCACAGGGCCGAGTCAGCAACCAGGTAAGGGCATGTTTGTCCTTGGGGTCTTATCAGCCTCCAGGTTGACCCAAACAGTCATTAATTTCCCATGGAATGTTTTAAACCAGTTGTTGTTGATAGGAGCAACAGTCAGTGTCTGTCAATAAACCTGTTACAGGTCAGTGTCTATCATTAAACCTGTTACAGGTCAGTGTCAGTGTCTATCATTAAGCCTGTTACAGGTCAGTGTCAGTGTCTGTCATTATACATGTTACAGGTCAGTGTCTGTCAATAAACCTGTTACAGGTCAGTGTCAGTGTCTGTCATTATACATGTTACAGGTCAGTATCTGTCAATAAACCTGTTACAGGTCAGTGTCTATCATTAAGCCTGTTACAGGTCAGTGTCAGTGTCTGTCATTAAACCTGTTACAGTTCAGTGTCTATCATTAAGCCTGTTACAGGTCGGAGTCAGTGCCTGTCATTAAACCTGTTACAGGTCAGTGTCTGTCAATAAACCTGTTACAGGTCAGTGTCAGTGTCTATCATTAAGCCTGTTACAGGTCAGTGTCAGTGTCTGTCATTATACATGTTACAGGTCAGTGTCTGTCAATAAACCTGTTACAGGTCAGTGTCAGTGTCTGTCATTATACATGTTACAGGTCAGTATCTGTCAATAAACCTGTTACAGGTCAGTGTCTATCATTAAGCCTGTTACAGGTCAGTGTCAGTGTCTGTCATTAAACCTGTTACAGTTCAGTGTCTATCATTAAGCCTGTTACAGGTCGGAGTCAGTGCCTGTCATTAAACCTGTTACAGGTCAGTGTCTGTCAATAAACCTGTTACAGGTCAGTGTCAGTGTCTATCATTAAGCCTGTTACAGGTCAGTGTCAGTGTCTGTCATTATACCTGTTACAGGTCAGTGTCTATCATTAAACCTGTTACAGGTCAGTGTCTGTCAATAAACCTGTTACAGGTCGGTGTCAGTGCCTGTCATTAAACCTGTTACAGGTCAGTGTCTGTCAATAAACCTGTTACAGGTCAGTGTCTATCATTAAGCCTGTTACAGGTAGGTGTCAGTGTCTGTCATTATACCTGTTACAGGTCAGTGTCTGTCAATAAACCTGTTACAGGTCAGTGTCTATCATTAAGCCTGTTACAGGTCAGTGTCTGTCAATAAACCTGTTACAGGTCGGTGTCAGTGTCTATCATTAAGCCTGTTACAGGTCGGTGTCAGTGTGTGTCTTTATACCTGTTACAGGTCAGTGTCTATCATTAAGCCTCTTACAGTTCAGTGTCAGTGTCTGTCATTAAACCTGTTACAGGTCAGTGTCTGTCATTAAACCTGTTACAGGTCAGTGTCTATCATTAAGCCTGTTACAGGTCGGAGTCAGTGCCTGTCATTAAACCTGTTACAGGTTAGTGTCTGTCAATAAACCTGTTACAGGTCAGTGTCTATCATTAAACCTGTTACAGGTCAGTGTCTGTCAATAAACCTGTTACAGGTCAGTGTCAGTGTCTGTCATGAAACCTGTTATAGGTCAGTGTCTATCATTAAACCTGTTACAGGTCAGTGTCAGTATCTGTCATTATACCTGTTACAGGTCAGTGTCAGTGTCTGTCATTAAACCTGTTACAGGTGGGTGTCAGTGTCTGTCATTATACCTGTTACAGGTCGGTGTCTGTCAATAAACCTGTTACAGGTCGGTGTCAGTGTCTGTCATGAAACCTGTTACAGGTCAGTGTCTATCTTTAAGCCTGTTACAGGTCGGTGTCAGTGTCTGTCATTAAACCTGTTACAGGTCGGTGTCAGTGTCTGTCATTATATCTGTTACAGGTCGGTGTCTGTCAATAAACCTGTTACAGGTCAGTGTCAGTATCTGTCATTATACATGTTACAGGTCAGTGTCAGTGTCTATCATTAAGCCTGTTACAGGTCAGTGTCAGTGTCTGTCATTATACCTGTTACAGGTCAGTGTCTATCATTAAACCTGTTACAGGTCAGTGTCAGTGTCTGTCATGAAACCTGTTACAGGTCAGTGTCTATCTTTAAGCCTGTTACAGGTCGGTGTCAGTGTCTGTCATTAAACCTGTTACAGGTCGGTGTCAGTGTCTGTCATTATATCTGTTACAGGTCGGTGTCTGTCAATAAACCTGTTACAGGTCGGTGTCAGTGTCTGTTATTATACATGTTACAGGTCAGTGTCTGTCAATAAACCTGTTACAGGTCGGTGTCAGTGTCTGTTATTATACATGTTACAGGTCAGTGTCTGTCAATAAACCTGTTACAGGTCAGTGTCAGTGTCTGTCATGAAACCTGTTACAGGTCAGTGTCTATCTTTAAGCCTGTTACAGGTCGGTGTCAGTGTCTGTCATTAAACCTGTTACAGGTCAGTGTCAGTATCTGTCATTATACCTGTTATAGGTCATTGTCAGTGTCTGTCATTAAACCTGTTACAGGTCAGTGTCTGTCATTAAACCTGTTACAGGTCAGTGTCAGTATCTGTCATTATACCTGTTATAGGTCATTGTCAGTATCTGTCATTATACCTGTTACAGGCCAGTGTCAGTCATTAAACCCGTTACAGGTCGGTGTCAGTATCTGTCATTAAACCTGTTACAGGTGGGTGTCAGTTTCTGTCAATAAACCTGTTACAGGTCAGTGTCAATAGACAATAGGTGCAGAAGTAGACCATTCGGCCCCTCAAGCCTGCACCGCCAATCTGAGATCATGGCTGATCATCTACTATCAATACCCGGTTCCTGCCTTGTCCCCATATCCCTTGATTCCCCTATCCATAAGATACCTATCTAGCTCCTTCTTGAAAGCATCCAGAGAATTGGCCTCCACTGCCTTCCGAGGCAGTGCATTCCAGACCCCCACAACTCTCTGGGAGAAGAAGTTTTTCCTTAACTCTGTCCTAAATGACCTACCCCTTATTCTCAAACCATGCCCTCTGGTACTGGACTCTCCCAGCATCTGGAACATATTTCCTGCCTCTATCTTGTCCAATCCCTTAATAATCTTATATGTTTCAATCAGATCCCCTCTCAATCTTCTTAATTTCAGCGTGTACAAGCCCAGTCTCTCTAACCTCTCTGCGTAAGACAGTCCAGACATCCCAGGAATTAACCTCGTGAAACTACGCTGCACTTCCTCTACAGCCAGGATGTCCTTCCTTAACCCTGGAGACCAAAACTGTACACAATACTCCAGGTGTGGTCTCACCAGGTCCCTGTACAAATGCAAAATTATTTCCTTGCTCTTGTACTCAATTCCCTTTGTAATAAAGGCCAACATTCTATTAGCCTTCTTCACTGCCTGCTGCACTTGCTCATTCACCTTCAGTGACTGATGAACAAGGACTCCTAGATCTCTTTGTATTTCTCCCTTACCTAACTCTACACCGTTCAGATAATAACCTGCCTTCCTGTTCTTACTCCCAAAGTGGATAACCTCACACTTATTCACATTAAACGTCATCTGCCAAGTATCTACCCACTCACCAAGCCTATCCAAGTCACCCTGAATTCTCCTAACATCCTCATCACATGTCACACTGCCACCCAGCTTGGTAGCATCAGCAAATTTGCTGATGTTATTTTTTATGCCTTCATCCAAATTGTTAACGTAAATGGTAAACAGCTGTGGTCCCAATACCGAGCCCTGTGGCACCCCACTGGTCACCACCTGCCATTCCCAGAAACACCCATTCACTGCTTCCCTTTGCTTTCTATCTGCCAACCAGTTTTCTATCCATGTCAATGTCTTCCCCCCAATGCCATGAGCTCTGATTTTACCCACCAATCTCCTATGTGGGACCTTATCAAATGCCTTCTGAAAATCGAGGTACACTACATCCACTGGATCTCCCCCGTCTAACTTCCTGGTTACATCCTCGAAAAACTCCAATAGTCAGTGTCATTAAACCTGTTACAGGTCAGTGTCATTGTCTGTCATTAAACCTGTTACACGTCAGTGTCATTGTCTGTCACTAAACCTGTTACAGTTCAGTGTAAGTGTCTGTCATTAAACCTGTTACAGGTCAGTGTCATTGTCTGTCATTAAACCTGTTACAGTTCAGTGTAAGTGTCTGTCATTAAACCTGTTACAGGTCAGTGTCAGTATCTGTCATTAAACCTGTTACAGGCCAGTGTCAGTATCTGTCATTAAACCTGTTACAGGTCAGTGTAAGTGTCTGTCATTAAACCTGTTACAGTTCAGTGTAAGTGTCTGTCATTAAACCTGTTACAGGTCAGTGTCAGTATCTGTCATTAAACTTGTTACAGGTCAGTGTAAGTGTCTGTCATTAAACCTGTTACAGTTCAGTGTAAGTGTCTGTCATTAAACCTGTTACAGGTCAGTGTCAGTATCTGTCATTAAACTTGTTACAGGTCAGTGTAAGTGTCTGTCATTAAACCTGTTACAGGTCAGTGTCAGTATCTGTCATTAAACTTGTTACAGGTCAGTGTAAGTGTCTGTCATTAAACCTGTTACAGGTCAGTGTCTGTCATTAAGCCTGTTACAGGTCAGTGTCTGTCATTAAGCCTGTTACAGGTCAGTGTCAGTATCTGTCATTAAACCTGTTACAGGTCAGTGTCAGTATCTGTCATTAAACTTGTTACAGGTCAGTGTAAGTGTCTGTCATTAAACCTGTTACAGGTCAGTGTCAGTATCTGTCATTAAACTTGTTACAGGTCAGTGTAAGTGTCTGTCATTAAACCTGTTACAGGTCAGTGTCTGTCATTAAGCCTGTTACAGGTCAGTGTCAGTATCTGTCATTAAGCCTGTTACAGGTCAGTGTCAGTATCTGTCATTAAGCCTGTTACAGGTCAGTGTCAGTATCTGTCATTAAACCTGTTACAGGTCAGTGTCAGTATCTGTCATTAAACTTGTTACAGGTCAGTGTAAGTGTCTGTCATTAAACCTGTTACAGGTCAGTGACTGTCATTAAGCCTGTTACAGGTCAGTGTCTGTCATTAAGCCTGTTACAGGTCAGTGTCAGTATCTGTCATTAAACCTGTTACAGGTCAGTGTCAGTATCTGTCATTAAACCTGTTACAGTTCAGTGTAAGTGTCTGTCATTAAACCTGTTACAGGTCAGTGTAAGTGTCTGTCATTAAACCAGTTACAGTTCAATGTCAGTATCAGTCGTTAAACCTTTTACAGGTCAGCGAAAATGCCATTGCACTGGGACGGTCTCCGTCTCTCTCTCGCTCTGCGTGAGTGTGTGTGTGTCTCTCTCTCTCCCCTCCCTCTCCCTCTCTCCCTATAACTGATTTCCTGAAAGGTCCCCTGCCAACGCGGCGTTGTCGTTGTTGTCTCATAGAGTCCTGTGAAAAATCCCGGACGAGGATCAGGCACGGAGAGGGAATCCTGGTCACCGAGTTCCAGTAAGTCCTCAACAATTAATCTGCAGACATTTCTCATGATACGCCGGAATTCCAGAGCTTCACACACAAGGTGCGGGAAGGCCCAAGCAGGTCAGGCAGCATCTATGCGAATGAATAAATCGTCGACGCTTCCCGCCGAGACCCTTCATCGGGACTGGATAGGAGTTGGTGGAGGGGTGGGGTGGGAATAATAAAAGGTTTGCGGGGGTGGTGGGGGAGGGAATGGGGAAGGAGGACAGACTAGGTGATAAATGAAGCCAGGTGAAGGGGAAGATGGGTGGATGAAGTGAGAAGCTGGGAGGTGGTGGGTGGGAAAGGTAAAGGGCTGGAGAGGAAGGAATCTGACAGGAGAGGAGAGTGGACCGGGGGAGAAAGGGAAGGAGGAGGGACACCAGGGGGAGGTGACGGGTGGGAAAGGTAAAGGGCTAGAGAGGAAGGAATCTGATAGGAGAGGAGAGTGGACCGTGGGAGAAAGGGAAGGAGGAGGGACACCAGGGGGAGGTGATGGGTGAGAGAGGTAAAGGGCTGGAGAGGAAGGAATCTGATAGGAGAGGAGAGTGGACCGTGGGAGAAAGGGAAGGAGGAGGGACACCAGGGGGAGGTGATGGGTGGGAGAGGTAAAGGGCTGGAGAGGAAGGATTCTGACAGGAGAGGAGAGTGGACCATGGGAGAAAGGGAAGGAGGAGGGACACCAGGGGGAGGTGATGGGTGGGAAAGGTAAAGGACTGGAGAGGAAGGAATCTGACAGGAGAGGAGAGTGGACCGTGGGAGAAAGGGAAGGAGGAGGGACACCAAGGGGGAGGTGATTGGAAAAAGGACGAGAGGGTAGAAATTGTCAGAAGTGACATTTCACTGTCCGTTCTTAATGCATGATCTGTGGTTAACGAGATCTTTGCTAAGCAAAACTAATACCTGGTAGTTTAAGCTGATCCTGTGTGGAGAGAAGATATCATACGAACACAGCGTGGTTCTCACGCTGAGGGAACGTTTGATATCCCCCACACACGGAGCAATCTGCACCTTCGCCATTTTGTGTCGGGATGCTTTTAAGAGTCAAGTTTCTTTTCTCCCTCAGCATCTCTGCGTTATCACCCCACTCCCAGCCGGAGGAACTCCTCCCTCACGAAGGTGCTGTACTTCACCACCCGCAGCCTCGTCCCCATCGTGATGAGCATTCCAAAGAGGCAAGTATGCTCGGGGAACCTGCGACGGGAACGCACGCCGCTGTCGGAGCTCGGAGCTCAGTTCCGGCTGTTGCATCGTCCTCGCGGTCGGGTTTCCTCCCGCTCTCCGAAGACGTAGCGGTTCGCGAGTTAGTCGGTCGTTGTGAATTGTGCTGCGATTCGGCTCGGGTTCGATCGGAGACAGCCGGGCGGCGCAAATCGAAGGGAGTGTTCCACTCTGTGTCTCGATAAGTAAAGTGCAGTAAATGTATAGTTCAGGAGTTCCATTTGACATCAGAAAAATGATTACAATGTACAAACTGAAAAGTGTAAGGTAGCTTAAACACACAGATCGATTGTCTGTCCATAAAGTGACTCTAGGCACAGGAGTGTCTGTACAGAGGGTGACTCTGACAGGAAATGATAAAGTAGTGGTGATTGGGGGTGTGGAGGGGTGGGTCAGTGGGTGATTGGGGGTGTGGAGAGGTGGGTCAGTGGGTGATTGGGGATGTGGAGTGGTGGGTCAGTGGGTGGTTGGGGGTGTGGGTGGGTCAGTGGGTGATTGGGGTGTGGAGGGGTGGGTCAGTGGGTGATTGGGGGTATGGAGGGGTGGGTCAGTGGGTGATTGGGGGTGTGGAGTGGTGGGTCAGTGGGTGATTGGGGGTGTGGAGTGGTGGGTCAGTGGGTGATTGGGGGTGTGGAGGGGTGGGTCAGTGGGTGATTGGGGGTGTGGAGGGGTGGGTCAGTGGGTGATTGGGGGTGTGGAGTGGTGGGTCAGTGGGTGATCGGGGGTGAGGAGGGGTGGGTCAGTGGGTGATTGGGGGTGTGGAGGGGTGGGTCAGTGGGTGATTGGGGGTGTGGAAGGGTGGGTCAGTGGGTGATTGGGGGTGTGGAGGGGTGGGTCTGTGGGTGATTGGGGGTGTGGAGGGGTGGGTCAGTGGGTGATTGGGGGTGTGAAGGGGTGGGTCAGTGGGTGATTGGGGGTGTGGAGTGGTGGGTCAGTGGGTGATTGGGGGTGTGGAGGGGTGGGTCAGTGGGTGATTGGGGGTGTGGAGGGGTGGGTCAGTGGGTGATTGGGGGTGTGGAGGGGTGGGTCAGTGGGTGATTGGGGATGTGGAGTGGTGGGTCAGTGGGTGGTTGGGGGTGTGGGTGGGTCAGTGGGTGATTGGGGTGTGGAGGGGTGGGTCAGTGGGTGATTGGGGGTGTGGAGGGGTGGGTCAGTGGGTGATTGGGGGTGTGGAGTGGTGGGTCAGTGAGTGATTGGGGGTGTGGAGTGGTGGGTCAGTGGGTAGTTGGGGGGTGTGGTGGGGCGGGTCAGTGGGTGGTTGGGGGTGTGGAGGGGTGGGTCAGTGGGTGATTGGGGGTGTGGAGTGGTGGGTCAGTGGGTGATTGGGGGGGTTGTGGAGGGGTGGGTCAGTGGGTGGGGGTGTGGAGGGGTGGGTCAGTGGGTGATTGGGGGTGTGGAGGGGTGGGTCAGTGGGTGGTCAGGGGTGTGGAGGGGAGGGTCAGTGGGTGATTGGGGGTGTGGAGGGGTGGGTCAGTGGGTGATTGGGGGGGTGTGGAGGAGTGGGTCAGGTGGTGTTTGGGGGTGTGGAGGGGAGGGTCAGTGGGTGATTGGGGGGTGTGGAGGGGTGGGTCAGTGGGTGTTTGGGGGTGTGGAGGGGTGGGTCAGTGGGTGATTGGGGGTGTGGAGGGGTGGGTCGGTGGGTGATTGGGAGTGTGGAGTGGGTCAGTGGGTGATTGGGGGTGTGGAGGGGTGGGTCAGTGGGTGATTGGGGGTGTGGAAGGGTGGGTCGGTGGGTGATTGGGAGTGTGGAGGAGTGGGTCAGTGGGTGGAGATGTCGATCAGCTTCACTGTTTGGGGGAAAGTCACTGCTTTTGAGTCTGGTGGGTCCTGGTGTGGATGCTACGCAGCCCCCTCCCCGACGGGAGTGGGACGGACAGTCCGTGAGCAGGGTGGGTGGGACCCTTCACGGTCCCGGTGTGGATGCTACGTAACCCCCTCCCCGATGGGAGTGGGACAGACAGTCCGTGAGCAGGGTGGGTGGGATCCTTCACGGTCCCGGTGTGGATGCTACGTAGCACCCTCCCCGACGGGAGTGGGACGGACAGTCCGCAAGCAGGGTGGGTGGGATCCTTCACGGTCCCGGTGTGGATGCTACGTAGCCCCCTCCCCGACGGGAGTGGGACAGACAGTCCGCGAGCAAGGTGGGTGGGATCCTTCACGGTCCCGGTGTGGATGCTACGTAGCCCCCTCCCCGACGGGAGTGGGACGGACAGTCCGTGAGCAGGGTGGGTGGGATCCCTCACGGTCCCGGTGTGGATGCTACGTAGCCCCCTCCCCAACGGGAGTGGGACGGACAGTCCGTGAGCAGGGTGGGTGGGATCCTTCACGGTCCCGGTGTGGATACTACGTAGCCCCCTCCCCGACGGGAGTGGGACAGACAGTCTGTGAGCGGGGTGGGTGGGATCCTTCACGGTCCTGGTGTGGATGCTACGTAGCCCCCTCCCCGACGGGAGTGGGACGGACAGTCCGTGAGCAGGGTGGGTGGGATCCTTCACGGTCCCGGTATGGATGCTACGTAGCCCCCTCCCCGACGGGAGTGGGACAGACAGTCTGTGAGCGGGGTGGTTGGGATCCTTCACGGTCCTGGTGTGGATGCTACGTAGCCCCCTCCCCAAAGGGAGTGGGACAGACAGTCTGTGAGCGGGGTGGGTGGGATCCTTCACGGTCCAGGTGTGGATGCTACGTAGCCCCCTCCCCGACGGGAGTGGGACAGACAGTCCGTGAGCAGGGTGGGTGGGATCTCTCACGGTCCCGGTGTGGATGCTACGTAGCCCCCTCCCCGACGGGAGTGGGACGGACAGTCCATGAGCAGGGTGGGTGGGATCCTTCACGGTCCCGTTGTAGGTGCTACGTAGCCCCCTCCCCGACGAGAGTGGGACAGACAGTCTGTGAGCAGGGTGGGTGGGATCTCTCACGGTCCCGGTGTGGATGCTACGTAGCCCCCTCCCCGACGGGAGTGGGACGGACAGTCCGTGAGCAGTGTGGGTGGGATCCTTCACGGTCCTGGTGTGGATGCTACGTAGCCCCCTCCCCGACGGGAGTGGGACGGACAGTCTGTGAGCAGGGTGGGTGGGATCCCTCACGGTCCCGGTGTGGATGCTACGTAGCCCCCTCCCCGACGGGAGTGGGACAGACAGTCCGTGAGCAGGGTGGGTGGGATCCTTCACGGTCCTGGTGTGGATGCTACGTAGCCCCCTCCCCGACGGGAGTGGGACAGACAGTCTGTGAGCGGGGTGGGTGGGATCCTTCACGGTCCTGGTGTGGATGCTACGTAGCCCCCTCCCCGACGGGAGTGGGACGGACAGTCCGTGAGCAGGGTGGGTGGGATCCTTCACGGTCCCGGTATGGATGCTACGTAGCCCCCTCCCCGACGGGAGTGGGACAGACAGTCTGTGAGCGGGGTGGTTGGGATCCTTCACGGTCCTGGTGTGGATGCTACGTAGCCCCCTCCCCAAAGGGAGTGGGACAGACAGTCTGTGAGCGGGGTGGGTGGGATCCTTCACGGTCCAGGTGTGGATGCTACGTAGCCCCCTCCCCGACGGGAGTGGGACAGACAGTCCGTGAGCAGGGTGGGTGGGATCTCTCACGGTCCCGGTGTGGATGCTACGTAGCCCCCTCCCCGACGGGAGTGGGACGGACAGTCCATGAGCAGGGTGGGTGGGATCCTTCACGGTCCCGTTGTAGGTGCTACGTAGCCCCCTCCCCGACGAGAGTGGGACAGACAGTCTGTGAGCAGGGTGGGTGGGATCTCTCACGGTCCCGGTGTGGATGCTACGTAGCCCCCTCCCCGACGGGAGTGGGACGGACAGTCCGTGAGCAGTGTGGGTGGGATCCTTCACGGTCCTGGTGTGGATGCTACGTAGCCCCCTCCCCGACGGGAGTGGGACGGACAGTCTGTGAGCAGGGTGGGTGGGATCCCTCACGGTCCCGGTGTGGATGCTACGTAGCCCCCTCCCCGACGGGAGTGGGACAGACAGTCCGTGAGCAGGGTGGGTGGGATCCTTCACGGTCCCGGTGTGGATGCTACGTAGCCCCCTCCCCGACGGGAGTGGGACAGACAGTCTGTGAGCAGGGTGGGTGGGATCCCTCATGGTCCGGTGTGGATGCTACGTAGCCCCCTCCCCGACGGGAGTGGGACGGACAGTCCGTGAGCAGGGTGGGTGGGATCCTTCATGGTCCCGTTGTAGGTGCTACGTAGCCCCCTCCCCGACGAGAGTGGGACAGACAGTCTTATCCCTCGTGGTGTGACTAACTCTTTTTCCGGCACCTTTCTGTATATTGCATATCTGTGGTGATTTCAATTAAATATCAGAAGCTGTAATAGGTATTAGAGGAGGGAGGAGGGGGCACTTCCGTGTTCCTATCATTCATTCTTGTCCTGAAGAGTGGGAATTTCAGACTGGACACTGTATCGATTACCTGCTATTAAAATGAACCTTCACCCAAGTAGACTCTGGTGTTGGGCAGGGGCGAAGGCAGGAACTCGTTCACTTCGGACTATTCCGATTCCGTAAGGGACAGGAGCAGAATTAAGGCCGTGCAGCCCTTCGAGTCTTTACCACCATTCCATCACGGCTGATCCCGGATCCCACACAACCTGCCTTCGCGCCATATCCCAACCGATCAGGAAAGGATCGACTCCCGCCTTAAATCCACGCACGGGCCTGGCCCCCGCCGCAGTCCTGTGGCAGGGCATTCCACAGATTCACTGCTCTCTGGCTGGAAAATAAATCCTCCTTATCTCTGTCTCGAAGGGCCCTCTATTTCTGGATCACTCCCCCCCCCCCCACACCCTAGGAAACATCCTCTCCACATCCACCCTATCCAGTCCTGTCAACATTCTGTTGGTTTCAATGAGAATCCCTCCCCCCTCCCGCCCCCCACGCATTCTCCTAAATTCCAGCGAGGAGCGAGGACAGGCCCGAAGCTGCCGAACACTCCTCAGGTGTTAACCCCTTCGTTCCCGGAATCGTCCTCGTGAACCTCCTCTGGACTCTCTCCAGTGACAACACATCCTCCCTGAGATGCGGGGCCCAGAACTGTTGACAATTCTCCAAGTGTGGCTGACTTGTGTCTTATAAAGCCTCAGCGTTATCACCTTGCTTTTATATTCAATTCTCCTTGAAATAAATCCCAACGTTGCACTCGCCTTCCTTACCACAGACTCGACCTGTAAATGAAGCTTTTGTATCTGGATCATTGGGATCTCTTCGGGGGAAGGTGTGGACTGTACTAAAGGGATGGGTTACGCTTGAACCAGAGGGGACCAACATCCTTGAGGGCAGGTTCCAGTTCAGATGAGTTTGTTTCTCTCCCTCTCTCTCCCTCCCTTTCTCTCCCTCTCTCTCTCCCTCACTCTCTCTCCCCCTCTCCCTCCCTCTCTCTCACTCCCTCCCTCTCTCTTCCTCCCTCTCCCCCTCTCTCTCCCCTCTTTCCCTCTCTCCCTCCCTCTCCCTCCCTCTCTCCCTCTCCCCCTCTCTCTCCCCCCCCTCCCTCCCTCTCTCTCCCTCTCACTCTCTCTCCCATTCTCTCCCTCTCCCTACCCCCCTCACACTTTCTCCCGCTCTCTCCCCCTCTCTCTCCTTCTCTCTCTTCCTCTCTGTCTCTCCCTCCCTCTGTGTCTCTCTCTCCCTCTGTCTCCCTCTCTCTCTCCCCCTCTGTCTCTCTCTACCCCCACTCTCTCTCCCTCTTTCTGTCTCTCTCTCTCTCTCTCTCTCTCTCTGTCACTCTCTCTCTCTGCCCCACTCTCTCTTTCTCTCTCTCCCTCTCTGTCTCCCCCTCTCTCCCTTTCTGTCTCTCTCCCTCTCTCTACCTCTGTCTCTCCCTTTCTCTCTCCCTCTATCTCTCCCTCTCTCACACTTTCTCCCTCTCTCCCTCTCTCCCCCTCTCCCTTTCTCTCGTTCTCTGTCTCCCCCTCTCTCCCTCCCTAACCCTCTCTCACACTCTCTCTCTCTCTCCCTCTCTCTCTCTCCCTCTTTCTGTCTCTCTCTTTCTCTCTCTCCCTCTCTCTCCTTCTCTGTCTCCCCCTCTCTCCCTCTCTCTACCTCTGTCTCTCCCTTTCTCCCTTTCGCTCTCCCTCTCACACTTTCTCCCTCTCTCTCCCTCTCTGTCTCTCTCTCCCTTTGTCTCTCTCTCTCTCCCCCTCTCTCACACTTTCTCCCTCTCTCCCCCATCTCTCCCTCTGTCTCCCCTCTCTCTCTGCCCCCACTCTCTTTCTTTCTCTTCCTTTTCTCTCTCCCTCTGTCCCTCCCTCTTTCTGTCTCTCTCTCTCCCCTCTCCCTCTCTGTCTCCCTCCCTCCCTCTCACTCTCTCTGTCTCTCTCCCTCCTTCCGTCTCTGTCTCTACCCCACTCTCTCTCTCTTTCTCCCTCTCCCTCTCTTTCCCTTTCCCTCCCTCTCTCTCTCCCTTTCCCTCCCTCTCTGTCTCTCTCTGTCTCTCTCTGCTCCACTCTCTCCCTCTCTCTCCCTCTCCCCACACTTCCTCTCTCTCTCCCCCTCTCCCTCTCCCTCTCTCTCTCCTTCTCTGTCTCCCCCCTCTCTCTCCCCCTCTCTCACACTTTCTTCCTCTCTCTCTCCCCCTCTCTCTCCTTTTCTGTCTGCCTCTCTCCCTCTTACTGTCCCTCTCTCTCCCTCTCTCTCTCTCTCTGCCTCCCTCCCTCTTTCTCCCTCTCCCTCTCCCTCTCTCTCTCTCTCTCTCACTCACTCACTCACACACACGGACACACTGACTTTCCACGTGATGCTCACAAGGTCAGACGGTGTTCATGTAAGACGGTAACCATTGATGAGGCATCACAGAAGCGTGGCAGTCGGTGAGGCGCTATTACAGCACAGGGCTCGGCGCTCAGTCCCAGTGCCGTCTGTCCGCGCGTCCTCCCCGTGGGACTCCTGGGTTTCCTCCCACAATCCAGAGACATCCCCGTCAGGAATCAGAATCAGGTTTAAAATCACCGGCACGTGTGTCGTGAAATCTGTTATCCTAGCGGCAATACATGATAATATAGGGGGGAATATAGAATTACATTATGTATGTATATGAAATAGTTAATTTAAATATGTTGCAAAAATATGAAAAAAACGTTGAGGTGGTGTCCAGGGGTTCAATGTCCATTCAGGAAATCGGATGGCGGAGGGGAAGAAGCTGTTCCTGAATCGCTGAGTGTGTGTCTTCAGGCTCCTGTACCTCCTCCCTGATGGCGGAGGGGAAGAAGCTGTTCCTGAATCGCTGAGTGTGTGTCTTCAGGCTCCTGTACCTCCTCCCTGACGGCGGAGGGGAAGAAGCTGTTCCCGAATCGCTGAGTGTGTGTCTTCAGGCTCCTGTACCTCCTCCCTGATGGCAGAGGGGAAGAAGCTGTTCCTGAATCGCTGAGTGTGTGTCTTCAGGCTCCTGTACCTCCTCCCTGAATGGCGGAGGGGAAGAAGCTGTTCCTGAATCGCTGAGTGTGTGTCTTCAGGCTCCTGTACCTCCTCCCTGATGGCGGAGGGGAAGAAGCTGTTCCTGAATCGCTGAATGTGTGTCTTCAGGCTCCTGTACCTCCTCCCTGATGGCAGAGGGGAAGAAGCTGTTCCTGAATCGCTGAGTGTGTGTCTTCAGGCTCCTGTACCTCCTCCCTGATGGCGGAGGGGAAGAAGCTGTTACTGAGTCACTGAGTGTGTGTCTTCAGGCTCCTGTACCTCCTCCCTGATGGTTGAGGGGTGATAACTGTCCCTGAACCTGGTGGTGTGGGTCCTGAGGCTCCTGTACCTCCTTCCTGATGGTTGAGGGATGATAACTGTTCCTGAACCTGGTGGTGTGGGTCCTGAGGCTCCTGTACCTCCTTCCTGATGGTTGAGGAGTAATAACTGTTCCTGAACCTGGTGGTGTGGGTCCTGAGGCTCCTGTACCTCCTTCCTGATGGTTGAGGAGTAATAACTGTTCCTGAACCTGGTGGTGTGGGTCCTGAGGCTCCTGTTCCTCCTTCCTGATGGTTGAGGGGTGATAACTGTTCCTGAACCTGGTGGTGTGGGTCCTGAGGCTCCTGTACCTCCTTCCTGATGGTTGAGGGGTGATAACTGTTCCTGAACCTGGTGGTGTGGGTCCTGAGGCTCCTGTAACTCCTTCCTGATGGTTGAGGGGTAATAACAGTCCCTGAACCTGGTGGTGTGGGTCCTGAGGCTCCTGTACCTCCTTCCTGATGTTTGAGGGGTGATAACTGTTCCTGAACCTGGTGGTGTGGGTCCTGAGGCTCCTGTAACTCCTTCCTGATGGTTGAGGAGTAATAACTGTCCCTGAACCTGGTGGTGTGGGTCCTGAGGCTCCTGTACCTCCTTCCTGATGGTTGAAGGGTAATAACTGTCCCTGAACCTGGTGGTGTGGGTCCTGAGGCTCCTGTACCTCCTTCCTGATGGCAGCAGCGAGAAGAGAGCACAGTGTGTGTGGTGAGGATCTCTGATGATGGATGCTGCTTTCCTGCGACAGTGTTTCATGTAGATGTGTTCTTTGTTTGGGAGGGCTTTACCCATGATGGACTGGGCTGAATTCACTACTTTTTGTTGGATTTTCCATGCAAAGGCATTGGTTTTTCCCTCCCAGGCTGTGAAGCACACCTCTAGAGGTTTGTCAAAGGTTTAGGTGTCATGCTGGTTCTCTGCAGACCCCAAAGGAAGTCCTTTCTTCTCAGTGTTATTTCTTTATCTCATTTTTTACATCACTTGCACGATTTGTCCTCATTCGCACATCGGTTGTTTGTGGGTCTTTAACGCTATCGAGTTCCTTTCCCTTCCCGTAAACGCCTGCTAGAAAACGAGTCTCGGGATTAGTGTGCAGTGACGCGTGTGTTCTTGAACTCACTTTGAACTTTGAATGGAGCTGGTCCCCTCTCTCTGCACTCGGCACATTCGTGCGCTTATCTGAGAGCCTTCTCAACGCCCCCTGTCGTATCTGACCCCCTGACCGGGCATTCCAGGCACCCCCGCCTCTCTGTGTGCCCGAAAACGCGTCCGCTAATTCGCCTCAACCTCACTCGCCCCGCCACTGAACTGTTCCCGCAACCCACGAACAAGTGCTCGTCATCTCATATTCCTGCTTGCTTATTAATTAATTTCTCTTTTGGGTTTGTGCAGGTTGCTCGTGCATCCATCCTGTCGGGTGTGGTCTTGCACTGATTTTATTGTGTATCTTTGTACTTACTGCATATGTCCACAAGGAAATGATTCTTGGAATTGTTCATGCGCGTGTACTATATATTTTTTTTCTTTACTTTGAACTTCAAACTTTTAATTCACCCCCTTCGCTTTAAAAGCACGGCCCACTCGAATCAGACATAAAGGTCACAGACTGCAGACTGACTCTCGATATCGGGGGCTGGAGCGGGGGTCCCAGGCGCAGACCGCGTGCCGTGCACGCTGCGATACTTATTGAGTCACAGATCCCGCGGGGCAAGCAAAGTCGGGCGTCCGAAGTTCAGGCGGAAGTCAGAATCGGGGGAAACAGGCAGGGCCGAGAAACCAGGTCTATTGAGGTAAAATCGGGGTCAAGAAACAGGCAGGGAGGGTCGATACTCAGAAGGACAGAGCTCAGGGACAAATGCTGGAAAGGCTCAGGAGAATTTGCCAACACGATCTGGCAACGAGCAGGTGAAAGCACCGGACGGAAATACACTGAGCAATAAACACAGAGGCAGGTGATAGGGGGAGAACAATGAGACAGAAATGGCAGCAGTACAGGTAACAATGAGAAACAGGTGAGACGGAGTACTCAGTGACCCGGGGGGGGGGGGGGTGCTGGGACAGGAGCACATGGCAATGATAAACCACAGTCTGACAGCGGCGGGGGTGGGATACACACAAAAAGTCGGGGTTGAACTGGAGGTACTGACACTCCAGATAGAACTTGGCACTTTCTCCCTTCCATGTTCACTCGGGGGCGGGGGGCGTTTTCCGACTTAAGTTGACCTATTATACAATCCAGTTTTAAAACTGCTCATCTCTGACTTGTCGACCCAACTCTTCCAGCCTTGGTGAGGTGACTCTCAAAGATTTCAAAGCAGCAATCGATCGGGAAGGCAACTACAGATACCACTTTAAGGCCCTAGACCCGGAATTCGGCACTGTCAAAGAGGAGGTAAGCTCAAATCACTGGGATCCTCTTACAAATATTCGTCATTTTTACGGGTAACCTCCGACCTAATGGCATGAACATAGGTTTCTCCTTCAAGTAAATTTTTTCCCCCTCTCCCCTTCCCTCTTCAAATCCACACTCCGGCCTCTTAACTCTACTCCTCAACTCCCTCCTCCTTCCCTCTCTCCCACGGTCCACTCTCCTCTCCTGTCAGATTCCTTCCTCTCCAGCCCTTTACCTCTCCCACCCATCACCTCCCCCTGGTGTCCCTCCTCCTTCCCTTTCTCCCACGGTCCACTCTCCTCTCCTATCAGATTCCTTCCTCTCCAGCCCTTTACCTCTCCCACCCATCACCTCCCCCTGGTGTCCCTCCTCCTTCCCTTTCTCCCACGGTCCACTCTCCTCTCCTGTCAGATTCCTTCCTCTCCAGCCCTTTACCTCTCCCACCCATCACCTCCCCCTGGTGTCCCTCCTCCTTCCCTTTCTCCCACGGTCCACTCTCCTCTCCTGTCAGATTCCTTCCTCTCCAGCCCTTTACCTTTCCCACCCGTCACCTCCCCCTGGTGTCCCTCCTCCTTCCCTTTCTCCCACGGTCCACTCTCCTCTCCTGTCAGATGCCTTCCTCTCCAGCCCTTTACCTTCCCATCGATCACCTCCCCCTGGTGTCCCTCCTCCTTCCCTTTCACCCACGGTCCACTCTCCTCTCCTGTCAGATTCCTTCCTCTCCAGCCCTTTACCTTTCCCACCCATCACCTCCCCCCGGTGTCCCTCCTCCTTCCCTTTCACCCACGGTCCACTCTCCTCTCCTGTCAGATTCCTTCCTCTCCAGCCCTTTACCTCTCCCACCCATCACCTCCCCCTGGTGTCCCTCCTCCTTCCCTTTCTCCCACGGTCCACTCTCCTCTCCTGTCAGATTCCTTCCTCTCCAGCCCTTTACCTCTCCCACCCATCACCTCCCCCTGGTGTCCCTCCTCCTTCCCTTTCTCCCACGGTCCACTCTCCTCTCCTGTCAGATTCCTTCCTCTCCAGCCCTTTACCTTTCCCACCCGTCACCTCCCCCTGGTGTCCCTCCTCCTTCCCTTTCTCCCACGGTCCACTCTCCTCTCCTGTCAGATGCCTTCCTCTCCAGCCCTTTACCTTCCCATCGATCACCTCCCCCTGGTGTCCCTCCTCCTTCCCTTTCACCCACGGTCCACTCTCCTCTCCTGTCAGATTCCTTCCTCTCCAGCCCTTTACCTTTCCCACCCATCACCTCCCCCTGGTGTCCCTCCTCCTTCCCTTTCACCCACGGTCCACTCTCCTCTCCTGTCAGATTCCTTCCTCTCCAGCCCTTTACCTTTCCCACCCATCACCTCCCCCTGGTGTCCCTCCTCCTTCCCTTTCCCCCACGGTCCACTCTCCTTTCCTATCAGATTCCTTCCTCTCCAGCCCTTTACCTTTCCCACCCGTCACCTGCCGCAGGTGTTACTCCTCCTTCCCTTTCTCCCACGGTCCACTCTCCTCTCCTGTCAGATTCCTTCCTCTCCAGCCCTTTACCTTCCCATTGATCACCTCCCCCTGGTGTCCCTGCTCCTTCCCTTTCTCCCACGGTCCACTCTCCTCTCCTGTCAGATTCCTTCCTCTCCAGCCCTTTACCTTTCCCACCCATCACCTCCCCCCGGTGTCCCTCCTCCTTCCCTTTCTCCCACGGTCCACTCTCCTCTCCTATCAGATTCCTTCCTCTCCAGCCCTTTACCTCTCCCACCCATCACCTCCCCCGGTGTCCCTCCTCCTTCCCTTTCTCCCACGGTCCACTCTCCTCTCCTGTCAGATTCCTTCCTCTCCAGCCCTTTACCTTCCCCACCCACCTGGCTTCACCTATCACCTTCCAGCTAGCCTCCTTACCCCTCCCTTCCTATTCTGGCATTCCCCCCGCCCTTTCTTTTCCAGCCCTGATGAAGGGTCTGAGTGTAAAACGTTGACTGTTTATCCCTCTCCATAGACGCTGCCTGACCAGCTGACTTTCTCCAGAATTGTGTGTGTGTGCGTGTGTGAGTGTGTGTGTGACTGTGTGTGTGAGTGAGTGAGTTTGTGAGTGAGTGTGTGTGTTGCTCTGTATTTCCAGCCTCTGCAGAAGCCCTTGAGCTTATATACTTCATTTTTGATTGGCTGCAGACATGTTCTGTCGGCATTCTATAATAGGGCATCTGCTTTTTGGAGACAAAACTCTGCCCTAAGGAACATGGGCACAGAAGGACCTTGGTCTCCACGTCCGTAGATCCTTCAAAGTGGCCGTGCAAGTTGACAGGGTTGTCAAGAAGGCCATCGTTTCTCGGGGGATCGAGTTCCAGAGTCGCTCGGTAACTTTATAAAGCCCGGGGGTAGACCCGCCATTGAATATTGTGCTCAGTGCTGGTCTCCTCATTTCAGGGAGGACGTAGAGAGGGTGCTTTAGAGAGATTTACCAGGATACTGCCTGGAATGGAGAGCTAGTCTTATGAGTGTGACCCTCAGGTTCTGTCAGCTGTGTAAATCGAGGGAAGACGGACTTTGGCCTGGCCAATCGGGCGAGTTGGAGACGCGAGCCCGCCCCAAAACCCCCCCCCCGTTTGTGTGGACGCTGCATGATTCGTTACCCCGTTACAAGTCAGTGCCACGAAACAACAGACAGTACTCCGCGTACGGTTAAACGATTCAGCTTTGTAGTTCTTAATCTGACGACGGGGTTTGTGAAGAAAAAGCAGAAAAAGAAAAAGAAACAGCGCACAGTGCACAAGCTGGAGCTCGCGGTTCCCCCTTCACCGATCCTCCCGCCGCTTTCCCCCGGGGCTCTGTCGACTCCCAGCCCCGCTCCAATTCCATCCTACGACCTCTCCTCTCCGGCGTCTCCTCGCTCCGTCTCCCGCCAAACAATCGAGCCAGCTCGCATCCGGTGTCAGGCACACCCCCACCCCCGTTATCTCCGACCGTGACCCAAACACTGCTTCTGCAGTGAGACCGTTCCCGGGGGGTGTTGCACCTGCACACGTTGATTGGGCTGGTGGTGGGGCGGTTTCTCTTTGGAGCGAGGGAGGATGAGAGGTGACTTGATAGAGGCGGAAGAGCCGTGGATCGAGCGGGCAGCCAGTACCTTTCCCCTCAGGCGGAAATGGCGGGTACGAGAGGGCCCGATTTTAAGGTGATTGGAGGAAAGTATTGTGGGGGGCGGGGGGTGTCAGGGCTCTGTGTTTACGCAGAGAGTGGCCGGTGAGTGATACGTCATTCTAACGATGGTGGTAGAGGCAGATACGTTGGGGACGTTCGAGAGGTTCTCAGACAGGAGCGTGGGTGAAAGGGAAATGGAGGGCTAGCACAGCGTGGTGGGCCGAAGGGCCGGCGCGGCTCTCTGTGTTCTGTCAGTCCAGCGGAGACGAGTGTCGCCGAAGCCCTGCTGAGTGCCTCGAGGGCCAGTTGTGGTGAGACGCCTACAGGGCCGGCTCCTGAGTGCAGCCCGCGTGCTGGGAGTTGAATTCCTATTTCCGCTCTCGGAACCCGGTTCAATGACGCTGGCGTCCGTCGAGTGGGGCACCAGTGGAGCTCAGCAGATAACTGATAAAAATGTGCAAAAAGAGAGGGAGAAACATAGTCAGCTGGGGCCCGAGGGTGCTTCGCCCCAGCAGAGATCTCGCGGTAGAGGGGAAGAAGCTGTTCCTGTGACGTGTGTGTGAGAGAAACTGTTCTTGTGAAGTTGTGTGTGTGAAACTGTTCCCGTGACATTGTGTATGTGAGAAACTGTTCATGTGACATGTGTGTGAGAGAAACTGTTCCTGTGACATGTGTGTGTGAAACTGTTCCTGTGACATGTGTGTGTGAAACTGTTCCTGTGACATGTGTGTGTGAAACTGTTCCTGTGACATGTGTGTGTGAGAAACTGTTCATGTGACGTGTGTGTGAAACTTCCTGTGACATGTGTGTGTGTGAAACTGTTCCTGTGACATGTGTGTGAAACTGTTCCTGTGACATGTGTGTGTGAAACTGTTCCTGTGACATGTGTGTGTGAAACTTCCTGTGACGTGTGTGTGAAACTGTTCCTGTGAAGTTGTGTGTGTGAGAAACTGTTCATGTGACATGTGTGTGTGAAACTTCCTGTGACATGTGTGTGAGAGAAACTGTTCCTGTGACATGTGTGTGTGAAACTGTTCCTGTGACATGTGTGTGTGAAACTGTTCCTGTGACATGTGTGTGTGAGAAACTGTTCATGTGACGTGTGTGTGAGAGAAACTGTTCCCGTGACATTGTGTATGTGAGAAACTGTTCATGTGACGTGTGTGTGAAACTTCCTGTGACATGTGTGTGTGAGAAACTGTTCATGTGACGTGTGTGTGAAACTTCCTGTAACATTGTGAGTGTGTGAAACTGCTCCTGTAACATTGTGAGTGTGTGAAACTTCCTGTAACATTGTGAGTGTGTGAAACTTCCTGTAACATTGTGAGTGTGTGAAACTTCCTGTAACATTGTGAGTGTGTGAAACTGTTCCTGTAACATTGTGAGTGTGTGAAACTTCCTGTAACATTGTGAGTGTGTGAAACTGTTCCTGTAACATTGTGAGTGTGTGAAACTTCCTGTAACATTGTGAGTGTGTGAAACTTCCTGTAACATTGTGAGTGTGTGAAACTTCCTGTAACATTGTGAGTGTGTGAAACTTCCTGTAACATTGTGAGTGTGTGAAACTGTTCCTGTAACATTGTGAGTGTGTGAAACTTCCTGTAACATTGTGAGTGTGTGAAACTTCCTGTAACATTGTGAGTGTGTGAAACTTCCTGTAACATTGTGAGTGTGAGAAACTGTTCCTGTAACATTGTGAGTGTGTGAAACTGTTCCTGTAACATTGTGAGTGTGTGAAACTTCCTGTAACATTGTGAGTGTGTGAAACTGTTCCTGTAACATTGTGAGTGTGTGAAACTTCCTGTAACATTGTGAGTGCGTGAAACTTCCTGTAACATTGTGAGTGCGTGAAACTGTTCCTGTAACATTGTGTGTGAAACTGTTCCTGTAACATTGTGAGTGTGTGAAACTGTTCCTGTAACATTGTGAGTGTGTGAAACTGTTCCTGTAAAATTGTGAGTGTGTGAAACTTCCTGTAACATTGTGAGTGTGAGAAACTTCCTGTAACATTGTGAGTGTGTGAAACTTCCTGTAACATTGTGAGTGTGAGAAACTGTTCCTGTAACATTGTGAGTGTGTGAAACTCTTCCTGTAACATTGTGAGTGTGAAACTTCCTGTAACATTGTGAGTGTGTGAAACTTCCTGTAACATTGTGAGTGTGTGAAACTTCCTGTAACATTGTGAGTGTGTGAAACTGTTCCTGTAACATTGTGTGTGAAACTGTTCCTGTAACATTGTGAGTGTGTGAAACTGTTCCTGTAACATTGTGAGTGTGTGAAACTTCCTGTAACATTGTGAGTGTGTGAAACTTCCTGTAACATTGTGAGTGTGTGAAACTGTTCCTGTAACATTGTGAGTGTGTGAAACTTCCTGTAACATTGTGAGTGTGTGAAACTTCCTGTAACATTGTGAGTGTGTGAAACTGTTCCTGTAACATTGTGAGTGTGAGAAACTGTTCCTGTAACATTGTGAGTGTGTGAAACTTCCTGTAACATTGTGAGTGTGAGAAACTGTTCCTGTAACATTGTGAGTGTGTGAAACTTCCTGTAACATTGTGAGTGTGAGAAACTGTTCCTGTAACATTGTGAGTGTGTGAAACTTCCTGTAACATTGTGAGTGTGTGAAACTGTTCCTGTAACATTGTGAGTGTGAGAAACTGTTCCTGTAACATTGTGAGTGTGTGAAACTGTTCCTGTAACATTGTGAGTGTGTGAAACTTCCTGTAACATTGTGAGTGTGTGAAACTGTTCCTGTAACATTGTGAGTGTGTGAAACTTCCTGTAACATTGTGAGTGTGTGAAACTGTTCCTGTAACATTGTGAGTGTGTGAAACTGTTCCTGTAACATTGTGAGTGTGTGAAACTTCCTGTAACATTGTGAGTGTGTGAAACTGTTCCTGTAACATTGTGAGTGTGTGAAACTTCCTGTAACATTGTGAGTGTGTGAAACTGTTCCTGTAACATTGTGAGTGTGTGAAACTTCCTGTAACATTGTGAGTGTGTGAAACTTCCTGTAACATTGTGAGTGTGTGAAACTATCTGTAACATTGTGAGTGTGTGAAACTGTTCCTGTAACATTGTGAGTGTGTGAAACTTCCTGTAACATTGTGAGTGTGTGAAACTTCCTGTAACATTGTGAGTGTGTGAAACTTCCTGTAACATTGTGAGTGTGTGAAACTGTTCCTGTAACATTGTGAGTGTGTGAAACTTCCTGTAACATTGTGAGTGTGTGAAACTGTTCCTGTAACATTGTGAGTGTGTGAAACTTCCTGTAACATTGTGAGTGTGTGAAACTGTTCCTGTAACATTGTGAGTGCGTGAAACTTCCTGTAACATTGTGAGTGTGTGAAACTTCCTGTAACATTGTGAGTGTGTGAAACTTCCTGTAACATTGTGAGTGTGTGAAACTGTTCCTGTAACATTGTGAGTGTGTGAAACTTCCTGTAACATTGTGAGTGTGTGAAACTTCCTGTAACATTGTGAGTGTGAGAAACTGTTCCTGTAACATTGTGAGTGTGTGAAACTTCCTGTAACATTGTGAGTGTGTGAAACTGTTCCTGTAACATTGTGAGTGTGTGAAACTGTTCCTGTAACATTGTGAGTGTGAGAAACTGTTCCTGTAACATTGTGAGTGTGTGAAACTTCCTGTAACATTGTGAGTGTGAGAAACTGTTCCTGTAACATTGTGAGTGTGTGAAACTTCCTGTAACATTGTGAGTGTGTGAAACTTCCTGTAACATTGTGAGTGTGTGAAACTGTTCCTGTAACATTGTGAGTGTGTGAAACTTCCTGTAACATTGTGAGTGTGTGAAACTTCCTGTAACATTGTGAGTGTGTGAAACTTCCTGTAACATTGTGAGTGTGTGAAACTTCCTGTAACATTGTGAGTGTGTGAAACTATCTGTAACATTGTGAGTGTGTGAAACTGTTCCTGTAACATTGTGAGTGTGTGAAACTTCCTGTAACATTGTGAGTGTGTGAAACTATCTGTAACATTGTGAGTGTGTGAAACTGTTCCTGTAACATTGTGAGTGTGTGAAACTTCCTGTAACATTGTGAGTGTGTGAAACTGTTCCTGTAGCATTGTGAGTGTGTGAAACTGCTCCTGTAACATTGTGAGTGTGTGAAACTTCCTGTAACATTGTGAGTGTGAGAAACTGTTCCTGTAACATTGTGAGTGTGTGAAACTTCCTGTAAATTGTGAGTGTGTGAAACTTCCTGTAACATTGTGAGTGTGTGAAACTGTTCCTGTGACGTTGTTAATGAGCTTATTGATTTTTAAATCTTTTCCCCCCTCAGCTCTTCCACGACGACGACATTGTTCCCGGTTGGGAGGGTAAAATAGTTGCCTGGATCGAAGAGGACAACGGTGACAATAGGTAGATGAATTCTCTCCTCCGATTTGGGAGACTGTATTGCCCTCCGGAGGAGAATAAGCGAAGAGCCAAAGGACACCACTCGTCTTCTCGTCCTCCCGTGCAGTCGGGCTGAAGCATGCTGGCGAACCTGCCCCGGAGGGAAGAGACTAGGGTGGACGATTTCCACAGCAGGTGCCTGACGTTCGGAGCCTGCCTACTGCAAACTGTTTTGGCTTCCGTTGGTGACTGCGCCCACGTACGATTATAACACCTCCTCGAAAGCAGCAGGTGCAATGCAGAGCAGCCTCCGACAAGTATTTTCTGTTACGCTTTCGGAGCTTGGCGGTCTCTGCGCCCGCGGTTACGTTTTGCCGAGCAGCTGGTTAGCGGCCGAGTTCTTCCAGTGGAATGATCGACAGGCACCGCACAAACCTTTTCCAGTTTCACGTTGTTGAACATCCGGACGATGTGACCAACCCGTGAATCTCGTTTCTGGCGACCCCCTCCTCCCAACTCTGAGAAGCAACAGCTCGTATTCTGCCTGAGATGCCTCCAACCAGACGGCATCAACATCAATATCTCTAATTTATGGTATTCTCTCCACCCATCTCTCTTTTTCTGTTCCCCATTCTGGCTCCCCTCCCACCTCTTCTCTTCTCACCTGCCCATCACCTCCCCCTGGTGTCCCTCCTCCTTCCCTTTCTCCCATGGTCCACTCTCCTCTCCTGTCAGATTCCTTCCTCTCCAGCCCTTTACCTCTCCCCCCCATCCCCTCCCCCTGGTGTCCCTCCTCCTTCCCTTTCTCCCACGGTCCACTCTCCTCTCCTATCAGATTCCTTCCTCTCCAGCCCTTTACCTTTCCCACCCATCACCTCCCCCTGGTGTCCCTCCACCTTCCCTTTCTCCCACGGTCCACTCTCCTCTCCTGTCAGATTCCTTCCTCTCCAGCCCTTTACCTCTCCCACCCATCACCTCCACCTGGTGTCCTTCCTCCTTCCCTTTCTCCCACGGTCCACTCTCCTCTCCTATCAGATTCCTTCCTCTCCAGCCCTTTACCTCTCCCACCCATCACCTCCCCCTGGTGTCCCTCCTCCTCCCTTTCTCCCACGGTCCACTCTCCTCTCCTGTCAGATTCCTTCCTCTCCAGCCCTTTACCTTTCCCACCCATCACCTCCCCCTGGTGTCCCTCCTCCTTCCCTCTCTCCCACAGTCCACTCTCCTCTCCTGTCAGATTCCTTCCTCTCCAACCCTTTACCTTCCCCACCCGTCACCTCCCCCTGGTGTCCCTCCTCCTTCCCTTTCTCCCACGGTCCACTCTCCTCTCCTGTCAGATTCCTTCCTCTCCAGCCCTTTACCTTCCCCAGCCATCACCTCCCCCTGGTGTCCCTCCTCCTTCCCTTTCTCCCACGGTCCACTCTCCTCTCCTGTCAGATTTCTTCACTCCAGCTTCTCTCCCCAACTTGTAACTCTGGCAACATCCCCCATCCTTTCCAGTCCTGATGAAGGCTTCTCAGATCAAATCATCGACTGTTTATTCCTCTCCATAGACGCTGCCTGACCTGCTGAGTTCCTCCAGCATTGTGTGTGTGTGTGTGTGTGTTGCTTTGGATTTCCAGCATTTACAGAATCTTTGTTCTCCCGGTGGTCACACCAGAGGGTTCTTGGTCGGAGGGCTGGAGTCCGAGCTCCGAGGTTTGAGGGAGCTGGTGTGGGGGGGGGGAGGGAGGCTTTAAACGAACAGCCCTCGCTTGACGTGCATCTCGTTCCCCTGTCGAGCGTGCCGGCTGGAGAATGTGACCTGAAGGGGGCGCCGTCAGCCGGAGGTCACCGTCGGGGAAGTGCATGCGGGTGGATGGCGCGGACCGGCCAGTGCACCACCTGCTGCCTGGAGGGGGAACTGCTGGCTTCCCGTTGAAACAAGCGGACCTGTACAGAATTGATCTGTACGGTGGACGGCGTCAGTTCAGGCCCGCGAGCTACCCTTCGACAGGGCAGCGTACTCATCAGTACAAAACATACCACCAAAAAAAAATGAATATAGACTGTTTATTCCCCTCCATAGACGTTGCCTGACCTGCTGAGTTCCTCCAGCATTTTGTGTGTGTGTGTGTGTGTCTGTGTGTGTGTGTGTGTGTGTTGCTCTGGATTCCCAGTGGCTGCAGAATCTCCCGTGATTAAATAAAGCAAATATTTATTTAGCGATTCAGATTGTTGGTGACTTGGCGGGGCCACGGCTTCTGTTCGGTAGGCAACAGGAGAACAGGCAGACCCGGCGGAGACCTCATCTCCGAAATGGCTGGGCAACCGCCGGGCCCCTTTCCCCAAAGCGGAGTAGGCATTCAGTCTGGGTTGTCTGATCTGCCTCACTGCAAGCACAAAAGCATTAAAAGGAAGCCGCAAGAACTTCCTGCAAGAGCTACGGAAAGTTTTGTTTTTTAAAAATAAGTTAGAGTTTATTGTCATTGTTTATTGTACACATGTATACCCGTCAAACGAAACAACGTTCCTCCGGACCAAGGTGCGCAACACAGTACATATAACTCACACACACAACACATAAAGTATACCGTCAAATGAAACAACGTTCCTCCGGACTAAGGTGCACAACACAGTACATATAACTCACACAGACACAACACATAAAGTATACCGTCAAACGAAACAACGTTCCTCCGGACCAAGGTGCACAACACAGTACATATAACTCAAACACACACACAACACATAAAGTATACCGTCAAATGAAACAACGTTCCTCCAGACCAAGGTGCACAACACAGTACATATAACTCTCTCACACAACACATAAAGTATACCGTCAAACGAAACAACGTTCCTCCAGACCAAGGTGCACAACACAGTACATATAACTCACACACACAACACATAACGTATACCGTCAAACGAAACAACGTTCCTCCAGACCAAGGTGCACAACACAGTACATATAACTCTCTCACACAACACATAAAGTATACCGTCAAACGAAACAACGTTCCTCCGGACCAAGGTGCACAACACAGTACATATAACTCACACACACAACACATGAAGTATACCGTCAAACGAAACAACGTTCCTCCGGACCAAGGTGCACAACACAGTACATATAACTCACACACACAACACATAAAGTATACCGTCAAACAAGACAACGTTCCTCCGGACCAAGGTGCACAACGCAGTACATATAACTCACACACACAACACATAAAGTATACTGTCAAACGAGACAACGTTCCTCCGGACCAAGGTGCACAACGCAGTACATACAACTCACACACACAACACATAAAGTATACCGTCAAATGAGCCAACGTTCCTCCGGACCAAGGTGCACAACACAGTACATATAACTCTCTCACACAACACATAAAGTATACCGTCAAACGAAACAACGTTCCTCCAGACCAAGGTGCACAACACAGTACATATAACTCAAACACACACACAACACATAAAGTATACCGTCAAACGAAACAACGTTCCTCCGGACCAAGGTGCACAACACAGTACATATAACTCAAACACACACACAACACATAAAGTATACCGTCAAACGAGACAATGTTCCTCCGGACCAAGGTGCACAACACAGTACATATAACTCACACACACAACACATAAAGTATACTGTCAAACGAAACAATGTTCCTCCAGACCAAGGTGCACAACGCAGTACATATAACTCACACACACAACACATAAAGTATACCGTCAAACGAGACAACGTTCCTCCGGACCAAGGTGCACAACACAGTACATATAACTCACACTCACACAACACATAAAGTATACCGTCAAACGAGACAACGTTCCTCCGGACCAAGGTGCACAACACAGTACATATAACTCACACACACACAACACATAAAGTATACTGTCAAACGAAACAATGTTCCTCCAGACCAAGGTGCACAACGCAGTACATATAACTCACACACACAACACATAAAGTATACCGTCAAACGAGACAACGTTCCTCCGGACCAAGGTGCACAACACAGTACATATAACTCACACACACAACACATAAAGTATACCGTCAAATGAAACAACGTTCCTCCAGACCAAGGTGCACATTCTCACACACACGACATATAAAGTAATATTACCACAAATAACAAGGTGCATTCATGACACAAGTTAAAAAATATACAATATACTGGTGCTTCGTACGTGAGGAGAGCTGGGTGGTGCCGGGGAGTTAAGTCGACTCACGGCCGGGGTGGGGGGGAGTGGTCTCCCATCCTAACAGTTCCTGTCCTAATCCTTCAGTATCTCCTGACCGATGGTAGGGGGTCAAAGTGATTGCTGGATGGTGAGACACCCCATTGGGAATGCCTCGACTGTTTTGCAGTGGGTCCAAAATCTATTTGATCAATGTGGATGTTTGGCAGGAAGGGTACGAAAACACTGAAATCCAGAGAAGAAAGCTGTAAACGTTGGTCGGTGTTCCTGGGAGATGAAAAGAGAAGGTGACATTATTCAAAAACGGGACCCCCTGAGAGGGCTCGACAAGGTAGATGTTGTGATGTGGGAGTGTCAGCGACGGGGGAGTCAGAAGGGTTGTTGGACAGACGGGCAATGCCGAGGGGGCTCTTCGTTTTAGGGTTAACCGCAGTGAGAAGAACTAATGTTGCTACTGAAGTGGGAGGGTTTCCAGTCTGTGTGCGTGTTGGAAATTCTCGCGGCGAGCTTTGGTCACATCACTCTGACTGGGGAATTGAGCTGACAGAGCTGTCAGGGAACTGTGTAAGCCTCTGAAGGATCAGGGGAACTTCAAAGTGAAAATTTTTGAGAATTTTTACCAACCGCACGCACGCACACACACAGACACACACACACTCACTCACACACACTCACTCACACACACACACTCACACAGACACACACACTCACTCACAGACACACACACGCACAGACACACACACTCACACGCGTGCACACACATGCACTCGCACACGCACATACACTCGCACACGCACATACATTCACACACGTGCGCGTGCACACACTCGCACACACACACACTCGCATACACACACAGTCACACTCACACACACACACACACTCGCACGCACACACACACACACTCGCATACACACACACACTCGCACACACACAGTCACACTCACACTCTCACACACACACACACACACTCGCACACACAGTCACACTCACACTCACACACACACACACACTCACGCACACACACTCGCGCACACACACACACTCACACACACACACACACACACTCACACACACACAACCTCACACACACACACACACTCGCACACACACCCTTTTTCATGACCGCTGCCTCCTCAGCTTTTTAACTTCAGTGAGTGCTGAAGCTGCCTGATATCTTGGAGGTTATCGAACTGGATTTTGAAGTAACTCCGGCCGGAGTCTGCTTGAGCAAGAGCAACTCTACCAAGCGGGAAGCACCTGTTTTGTTGTCCACGACTGCTCCTGTTTTCCACCACGGACTGAATTTTTCCCTCTCTTCGTTTTTATAAAAAAAATACCGAAGGCTTTTGCCGCAGTTTCTGTTACCGTCCGTGCTGGCACAATAGCTGGAGGACGCCGGAGGGGCTGCTGTCAACCGCATTGCATAAACTGTGGAAGGAATTAACCGAGCGGTTTGTACTCCGGCTCAGTTTCCCAGCTTTGTATCGCTTGGTTGTATGACGTCAGCATCATCTGCATGTCGTGTGACATCGTCATTGTATGACATCGTCATCATCTGCATGTCGTGTGACATCGTCATTGTATGACATCGTCATCATCTGCATGTCGTGTGACATCGTCGTTGTATGACATCGTCATCATCTGCATGTCGTGTGATATCGTCATTGTATGACATCGTCATCATCTGCATGTCGTGTGACATCGTCGTTGTATGACATCGTCATCATCTGCATGTCGTGTGATATCGTCATTGTATGACATCGTCATCATCTGCATGTCGTGTGACATCGTCGTTGTATGACGTCGTCATCATCTGCATGTCGTGTGACATCGTCATTGTGTGACATCGTCATCACACGCCCCGCCGTGGGCGATCACGGCCTTTCCGCGACCCTGATCGCTCTGGGCACATTTTTTTCCCCTTGAAATATGTTTTTATTGAAGGGATGACACGATAGACAATAGCTAATGGATTACATTTCCCCCCCCCCCCGTTTTGTTTTCACATCTTCGCTTCGATATTTTTTATTCTTTTCTCCCTGCAAACAAAAAAAAATACCACGACCTTAACAAAATCGAATTAAATATTGAGCAGCGAAAGGGAGAATGATATAAACATTCACAGCAGAGGTGCGCCGCACCAAAAATACCCTCAGTCCTCACCCCGTAAGGAAGTCCAATACTGGGCCCCATACCCTTTCAAAGATGTCCCCTCTGTCCTCATTACAGAGTCTCAGTCTCTCCAAACGTAAAGTGTTTGCCGGTTCTCTCAGCCACAGGTCGGACGTAGACGTCTTCCACGTTCGCAGGATTAGCGATCGCCATTCCAATCAACACAGCCATTTTTTCGTACTTATTGGCTGCAGACAGGGGGCTCGTTGCTCCAAGGATGGCGACGGGCGGGTCCGGCTCCCAACGCTTCCCGTAAGCCTCAGGGAAACAGTGGAAGATACTTCTCCAGTGTGCATACAGCTCACGACGTGACCAGAATGAGCGTGACAAGTTACCGTTCACACATTTACACCTATTACACGCCGGTGAGGCATCAGAGTAGAAGCCGTGCAACTTTTCTTTGGAATAACGGAGACTATGTGCTTTAAACTGTACAAGTCTGTGTCTGAGGTTGACCGAACGATCATGTATACTCTTTAAACACTCATCCCAGATCTCCTCTGTCAGTTCTATACCCAATTCATCCACCCATGCCTGTTTAAGACCTGCAGATTTCACCCGAGCTCCAATATGTGGGATCTGATAAAAATAGGGTATGGCACCTCGTGTAACCGGATCAAGTTTATTAATTGCCTCCAGGGACTCATGTTTGTCTGAAACTTCGAAATTAGGTATATATTTCCTAACCTCATAATCTCAAATTTATAAATATCTAAAAAAAAACTAGGTGCAGGTGTGGTGAACTATGTGCCTGTCGGGACACGCCCCCTGCTGACTGCTCCTGTGGCTCCTCCCACAGGCCCCTGTATAAAGGTGATCTGAGGCCTGACGCTCGGCCTCAGTCTCCAGGACATTGTATTATAGACACTCACTCCTGGTTCCTTCTTCCAGTCAATAAAAGCCGATATCTCGCCTTACGTCGCTCTCTCTCTCTGTTCGTCTCCCTCGATCTGTTGTTCCCACTCTCTCTCTCTGTCCATCTCCCTCGATCTGTTGTTCCCACTCTCTCTGTCCCTCTCCCTCGATCTGTTGTTCCCCCCTCTCTCTGTCCCTCTCTCTCAATCTGTTGTTCTCTCTCTCTGCCTCTCTCCCTCGATCTGTTGTTCCCTCTCTCTCTCTCTCTCTGTCCCTCTCCCTCGATCTGTTGTTCCTTTTCTCTCTCTGTCCCTCTCCCTCGATCTGTTGTTCTCTCTCTCTCTATCCCATTCCCTCAATCTGTTGTTCTCTCTCTCTCTCTCTCTCTCCCTCTCTCTCTCTCTCCCTCTCTCTCTCTCTGTCTCTCTCTCTCTCTGTCCCTGTCCCTCGATCTGTTGTTCCCTCTCTCTCTGTCCGTCTCCCTCGATCTGTTGTTCTCTCTCTCTCTGTCCGTCTCCCTCGATCTGTTGTTCCCTCTCTCTCTCTCTCTGTCCCTGTCCCTCGATCTGTTGTTCCCTTTCTCTCTCTGTTCCTCTCCCTCGATCTGTTGTTCCCTTTCTCTCTGTGTCCCTCTCCCTCGATCTGTTGTTCCCTTTCTCTCTCTGTCCCTCTCCCTCGATCTGTTGTTCTCTCTCTCTCTGTCCCTCTCCCTCGATCTGTTGTTCTCTCTCTCTCTGTCCCTCTCCCTCGATCTGTTGTTCTCTCTCTCTCTCTCTCTGTCCCTCTCCCTCGATCTGTTGTTCCCTTTCTCTCTCTGTCCCTCTCCCTCGATCTGTTGTTCTCTCTCTCTCTATCCCATTCCCTCAATCTGTTGTTCTCTCTCTCTCTCTCTCTCTCTCTCTCTCTCCCCCTCTCTCTCTCTCTCCCTCTCTCTCTCTCTGTCTCTCTCTCTCTCTCTCTGTCTCTCTCTCTCTCTCTCTGTCCCTGTCCCTCGATCTGTTGTTCCCTCTCTCTCTGTCCGTCTCCCTCGATCTGTTGTTCTCTCTCTCTCTGTCCGTCTCCCTCGATCTGTTGTTCCCTCTCTCTCTCTCTCTGTCCCTGTCCCTCGATCTGTTGTTCCCTTTCTCTCTCTGTTCCTCTCCCTCGATCTGTTGTTCCCTTTCTTTCTGTGTCCCTCTCCCTCGATCTGTTGTTCCCTTTCTCTCTCTGTCCCTCTCCCTCGATCTGTTGTTCTCTCTCTCTCTGTCCCTCTCCCTCGATCTGTTGTTCTCTCTCTCTCTCTGTCCCTCTCCCTCGATCTGTTGTTCTCTCTCTCTCTCTGTCCATCTCCCTCGATCTGTTGTTCCCTTTCTTTCTCTGTCCCTCTCCCTCGATCTGTTGTTCTCTCTCTCTCTGCCCCTCTCCCTCGATCTGTTGTTCTCTCTCTCTCTCTCTCTCTCTCTCTGCCTCTCTCCCTCGATCTGTTGTTCTCTTTCTCTCTCTCTCTCTCTCTCTGTTCGTCTCCCTCGATCTGTTGTTCCCTCTCTCTCTCTGTGGTGAACTATGTGCCTGTCGGGACACGCCCCCTGCTGAATGCTCCTGTGGCTCCTCCCACAGGCCCCTGTATAAAGGTGATCTGAGGCCTGACGCTCGGCCTCAGACTCCAGGACATAGTATGATGGACACTCACTCCTGGTTCCTTCTTCCAGTCAATAAAAGCCGATATCTCGCCTTACGTCTCAGTGTGAGTTATTGATGGTGCATCAGCAGGGATATTGTAAACTGCTTGTAACTACGCAAATGAGGCAAAGTTTCCATTAATATATAGGTCACCGACACTACAGGTGCCACTCTGTCTGCAGGACGAGAAAACAGAATCATTCAGGCCAGGCAAAAAAGGAATGATTGTCTCAAATCGGAGTGTTTAGGGGCCTTAAGGTGCAGTTGAATCTGCTTCCAAATTCTTATCGTGCTGCGGACCATGAAGCTGTTACTAAAACGTGACTTACTAACTGCAGGAGAGCTGGTAAGGAACTGAGGAGAGCTGGTAAGGAAGTCTCCTTACAAAGCACGCGCTCTGTGAGTGACCTTGCGGGGCACGAGTCTGAGGTCGAGGTTTTCATATCTTGCCCCAAGACAAACTTCCCCCTCACCCCACCCTCCCCGGACATGTACTTACAGCACTTCACAAATACAAGTACGGACATTTCACAGCCGTACCCCCCCCCCCACACACACACACACACACACACACCCACAACACGCCAGGCGATCCAGAATACGTATTACAATTCATCAGCCGCCCTGTCGGGCAAACCAGAGGCCCTCAGCTGGTAGGCCATTCCTTAAGACTCCCCAAAATATGACAAGAAATGTCCTCATTTCGAACAGAACTTTCTCGCAGACCCCCTCAGTGATCTTTTCTAATTTCAGAAAAGGAAACACATTACGTCCTCTAACCGAACAGCAGCAGATGGGGGGAGGGAGGGGGGTGGCAGATTTCCAGCCCAGCGAGATTCTCCTCGGGGCCAAAAGCGATGTAAGTGGGGGTTGAAGTGAAGAGCTGGGGAGTTGAATAGTGAAAGAAACAAAGGGCTGGTTTGGTGTTCCAGCCGCCACACCGGATACAGCTATAAGCGGGCGAGGTCACAGCGTCGCCCCCACAGCCTCAGAATTTAAAAAACTTTTTAGAAGTGGTTTGTACCGGGACTTGTGCTCTGGACCGGCTGCCGGTACCCGCTGGCTGTGGCTCCGCGTGATCCTGGTCGGGTGGGTGTGTGTGTGTGGGTGGGGGTCGGGGGCTAAGAATGTACGACACCCTGCCCAGGGGTGGCAGAGGGAAGGAGCGCCTCGCGTCTGCCTGCTTCCCGATACCTGATACAGCCGTGCACCTGCTTGTTAGTGCAGAGACCTAACTAATCAACTGGCAGCGACTCGGTGCGCAAAAGCACGCAGACCTGGTCCAGAACGGGGGAAGAAACGTGATCCAAGTGACTTTGACCGCGGCGCCTGACAGGGTGGTCCGAGTATCTCGGATACTGCTGGCCAATGGGGGGGGGGTCTTCACGCACAACAGGGGTTCCCAACCACCTTTAGGCCACGGGCTCCTACCATTTCAGATTCAGGTTATCGTCATCTGGAAACCACAAATGCAATGTAGTTAAAAAATGAGACGACGTCCCTCCAGAATGGTATCAACAAAAGCACACGACAAAACAGAACCGCTCCAGAAAATCCACGTTACGTTTGGCAATTCCCCAAGCCCAGAGTCCGGAGAGGCTGCTGGGTGTTAATATCGCGCCACCGTCTACCATTTACCGAGTGGTCTGGGCCCCAGGTTGGGAACACCCCCACCCCCCTCGCCCCTAGAGTTTGCAGAGAATGGTGCAAAGATCAAAGAAGAAATTCAGCGAGCAGCAGTTCTGTGGGCGAAAGTGCCTGGTTAATGAGAGAGGTCGGAGGAGAACGGCCAGGCTGCTTGGAGGCGACAGTAATTCTGACAGCCGCGCGGTACGGCAGGGGTGCGCAGAGCGCACAGCACGGTCGGACCTCGGAGTGGCCAGTGGCCACCCCGTCAGGCGCAGGAGGTAACGGATGGGTGTGAAACGGTTTGAGTTCCTCCCCAGACCAACCCAACCCTTCCCGCCGACGTAATCCGTCACAGCTACTGATGGCATTGTGGCACCGTTATGGGGGACCGCGGTATAAATTAGCAGCACGCAACTTCCCAGTGAATCCATCAGCCTGTTCCCGGCGTACCCCTTTCAATAGACAACAGACAGTAGGGGGCAGGAGTAGGCCATTCGGCCCTTCTAGTCAGCACCGCCATTCACTGTGATCATGGCTGATCATACACAATCAGTACCCCCGTTCCTGCCCTCTCCCCATATCCCTTGACCTCACTATCTATAAGAGCTCTATCTAACTCTCTCTTGAATGCATCCAGAGACTTGGCCTCCACTGCCTTCTGGGGCAGAGCATTCCACAGATCCACAACTCTCTGGGTGAAAAAGTTTTTCCGCATCTCTGTTCTAAATGGCCTGCCCCTTATTTTTAAACTGTGGCCTCTAGTTCTGGACTCACCCATCAGCGGGAACAGGCTTCCTGCCTCCAGTGTGTCCAATCCCTTAATAATCTTATATGTCTCAATCAGATCCCCTCTCATCCTTTTAAATTCCAGTGTATACAAGCCCAGTCGCTCAAATCTTTCAACATATGACAGTCCCGCCATCCCGGGAATCAACTTCATGAACCTGCGCTGCACTCCCTCAATAGCAAGAATGTCCCTCCTCAGATTTGGAGACCAGAACTGAACACAATACTCCAGGTGGGGTCTCACCAGGGCCCTGTACAGCTGGAGAAGGATCTCTTTACTCCTATACTCAATTCCTCTTGTTATAAAGGCCAGCATGCCATTAGCTTTCTTCACTGCCTGCTGTAACTGCATGCTTGCTTTCATTGACCGATGTACAAGAACACCTAGATCTCGTTGTACTTCCCCTTTTCCTAACTTGACTCCATTTAGATAGTAATCTGCCTTCCTGTTCTTGCCACCAAAGTGGATAACCTCACATTTATCGACATTAAACTGCATCTGCCATACATTTGCCCACTCACCCAACCTGTCCAAGTCATTCTCATCCCATCCTCCTGACATTTCACACTGCCACCCAGCTTTGTGTCTTCAGCAAATTTGCTAATGTTACTTTTAATCCCTTGAAAAGTAACATTAATGTTACTTTAATTCCCTTTCCTTTCTCAAACGTGAGCTGGCCAGGCTTTCTCCCGGCTCCCTCTCCGCCAGTTGCCTCACTTGACGTTTACCTGCCAGTCAAGCTTTAGCAATCCTGTCTGGGGATCCTCCCGCCTCAGTTTTTTTAAATTTTCTCCCTGTTTCAAAAGTAGGTCCAGTGGATCCATTTAATATCAGACGAAGTACACCACAAACAACCCGAAATATTTACTCCCCGCAGACATCCTCGAACCCCAAAAATGAATGACAGGAAAATGTTAGAATCCCCAAACCCCATCCCTCGAACAAACGTACAACCTTCTCACTCTCCTCAGGCATCCACAAACCAGCATAAAACCTGAAATTCTCACTCTCTGCAGACATCCTCAAAACAGCAGACAGTCGGCCCTCCTTATCCGCGGATTCAACCGACCGCGGATCGGGAAAACCCGGAGCTGCTCTTCCGGCGCTCGTTGTTTGAGCATGTACAGACTTTTTTTTTCTTGTCATTATTCCCTAAACAACGCAGTATAACAACTATTTTACATAGCATTTACTTTGTATTAGGTATTGTAAGTAATGTAGAGATGATTTAAAGTATACGGGAGGATGTGTGTAGGTTATCGTGGATCGGGATCGGAAAAATAAGTCGGGACAGGTATATCCAGTATTATTTAGCGTCAGTTAGTCAAACGTTTGTCTTAGTATATAGTATATATTTTACCTTTCTATGCACGTAAAACACTGAAGAAACCTATGTATTCCAATAATTAAACCACTGCGTTGCTTAGTAATAATTGTAGCTTTCATTGGGGCAGGGCCTTTCACATGCTCCATTAAAATTGTTCCAATCGTTGACCATCAGCAAGGGAGATGAGGCGGAGTACAGGGCTACGGTGGGAAACTTTATCACATGGTGCGAGCAGAATCATCTGCAGCTTAATGTGAAAAAGACTAAGGAGTTGGTGGTGGACCTGAGGAGGGCTAAGGCACCAGTGACCCCTGTTTCCATCCAAGGGGTCAGTGTGGACATGGTGGAGGATTACAAATGCCCTGGGATACGAATGGACAATAAATTGGACTGGTCAAAGAACACTGAGGCTGTCTACAAGGGTCAGAGCCGTCTCTGCTTCCTGAGGAGACTGAGGTCCTTTAACATCTGCTGGACGATGCTGAGGATGTTCTACGAGTCTGTGGTGGCCAGTGCTATCATGTTTGCTGTTGTGTGCTGGGGCAGCAGGCTGAGGGTAGCAGACACCAACAGAATCAACAAACTCATTCGTAAGGCCAGTGATGTTGTGGGGGTGGAACTGGACTCTCTGACGGTGGTGTCTGAAAAGAGGATGCTGTCCAAGTTGCATGCCATCTTGGACAATGACTCCCATCCACTCCATAATGTACCGGTTAGGCACAGGAGTACATTCAGCCAGAGACTCATTCCACCGAGATGTAACACTGAGCATCATAGGAAGTCATTCCTGCCTGTGGCCATCAAACTTTACAACTCCTCCCTCGTAGTGTCAGACACCCTGAGCGAATAGGCCGGTCCTGGACTTATTTCCACCTGGCATGATTTACTTATTATTATTTAATTATTTATGGTTTTATATTGCTATATTTCATCACTATTCTTGGTTGGTGCGGTTGTAATGAAACCTAATTTCCCTCAGGGTCAATAAAGTATGTCTGTCTGACTGACTGTAGCCTAACGCTTTTCCAATGACTGATGGCATTTCACCTCTTTCCAATCGCTTTATTACTTCCACTTTATTTTCAATCATGATTGTGATTATGTTCGTGAACAGAAACACTGTGGATTCAGAGCTGCACCGCTGGGTCCTAAAGTCCACCGCACCGAGACAGGTTAAATAAGGTCCGGAGTTCCGCCGGGTCCTAATGTCCACCGCACCGAGACGGGTTAAATAAGGTCCGGAGTTCCGCCGGGTCCTGATGTCCACCGCACCGAGACAGGTTAAATAAGGTCCGGGGTTCCGCCGGGTCCTGATGTCCACCGCACCGAGACAGGTTAAATAAGGTCCGGGGTTCCGCCGGGTCCTGATGTCCACCGCACCGAGACAGGTTGAATAAGGTCCGGGGTTCCGCCGGGTCCTGATGTCCACCGCACCGAGACAGGTTGAATAAGGTCCGGGGTTCCGCCGGGTCCTGATGTCCACCGCACTGAGACAGGTTGAATAAGGTCGGGGGTTCCGCCGGGTCCTGATGTCCACCGCACTGAGACAGGTTAAATAAGGTCCGGGGTTCCGCCGGGTCCTGATGTCCACCGCACCGAGACAGGTTAAATAAGGTCCGGGGTTCCGCCGGGTCCTAATGTCCACCGCACCGAGACAGGTTAAATATGGTCCGGAGTTCCGCCGGGTCCTAATGTCCACCGCACCGAGACGGGTTAAATAAGGTCCGGAGTTCCGCCGGGTCCTGATGTCCACCGCACCGAGACAGGTTAAATAAGGTCCGGGGTTCCGCCGGGTCCTGATGTCCACCGCACCGAGACAGGTTGAATAAGGTCCGGGGTTCCGCCGGGTCCTAATGTCCACCGCACCGAGACAGGTTGAATAAGGTCCCGCCTTTCAGAGAACCTTCTATAACCCCTCAGTCTTCTCCTCCAGGTCTCCCCGCGATCTGCCTCACTCACTAATTGTGTCAGTCGGGCATCTGTGAGGATAGAGCTTCATTTCCCTTGAACTGTAAGGATTATCAGTGAACGCCTGGTACCTTGAAACCTCTGCCTGTTACTGGAAAAGCTGCTTGCCCCCTCAGACTGAAGTAGCCCTGCATACCCCTCTTGCCACGCAGGGCCGATGGTGTGGGCATTGGTTTGCACAGAGAGCTGAGCGCCACCAAGACTGGCACTTGGGCCAACAAAACCAACCCCTGCCTCCACCTTCACAACGTCCCTCCATTTCCCTCACGTTCATGTGCCAGCTGAACATCTCTTCAAAACCCGCCCCCCCCCGTGTACCTCCCTTTCCCCAAGTACCCAACAATCCCCAGGTTTAAAAAAACCTGCCACTCACACCTCCTTTAAAATGCCCTCCTCCCACCTTAAATGTAAGTCCTTTGGCGTCAAATGCATTCCCTCCGGTGTTGATGACACAGGGGCTTTTACGAGGGAAGATTTGCGTCTAACTTTCCTTCCAAGTATAAAGAACATCACGTGAATTTAGAAAACTAACCCTGTGGTGTGAGGGCTACAACGGGAAACAAGACCATTGAAGTCCTGAGGTTCGATCAGCCACTCAACTGATTTGCCTCCCAGAATGTTTCCAGTCTTTACCCCAGATCTGCACCTTGGGAGGGGGGTATCTGACACTTAGACGCCTCCGGGCACTGGAGGGCTACGACAAACAGACTCTCCGAAAAGCCCTCTGCACGGACTGCCACGTCCCTCCAATACTGGAAGGGGAGTGCAGTCGGGGTGGGTACGGTGCAGGTGGGGGGAGTGGGGTAGGGGTTACGGTACGGGTGGGGGGGGAGTGGGGTAGGGGTTACGGTGCGGGTGGGGGGAGTGGGGTAGGGGTTACTGTGCGGGTGGGGGGAGTGGGGTAGGGGTTACGGTGCGGGTGGGGGGAGTGGGGTGGGGTTACGGTGCGGGTGGGGGGAGTGGGGTAGGGGTTACTGTGCGGGTGGGGGAGTGGGTTAGGTGTTATGGTGCGGGTGGGGGGAGTGGGTTAGGGGTTACGGTGCGGGTGGGGGGAGTGGGGTAGGGGTTACGGTGCGGGTGGGGGGAGCGGGGTAGGGGTTACGGTGCGGGTGGGGGGAGTGGGGTCGGGGGGTACGGTGCGGGTGGGGGGAGCGGGGTCGGGGGTTACGGTGCGGGTGGGGGGAGTGGGGTAGGGGTTATGGTGCGGGTGGGGGGAGTGGGGTGGGGTTACGGTGCGGGTGGGGGGAGTGGCGTAGGGGTTACGGTGCGGGTGGGGGGAGTGGGGTAGGGGTTACGGTGCGGGTGGGGGGAGTGGGGTGGGGTTACGGTGCGGGTGGGGGGAGCGGGGTCGGGGGGTACAGTGCGGGTGGGGAAGTGGGGTAGGGGTTACGGTGCGGGTGGGGGGAGTGGGGTAGGGGTTACGGTGCGGGTGGGGGAGTGGGGTAGGTGTTACGGTGCAGGTGGAGGAGTGGGGTAGGGGTTACGGTGCGGGTGGGGGAGTGGGGTAGGGGTTACGGTGCGGGTGGGGGGAGTGGGGTGGGGTTATGGTGCGGGTGGGGGGAGTGGGGTCGGGGGTTACGGTGCGGGTGGGGGGAGTGGGGTGGGGTTACGGTGCGGGTGGGGGGAGTGGGGTCGGGGGTTACGGTGCGGGTGGGGGGAGTGGGGTGGGGTTACGGTGCGGGTGGGGGGAGTGGGGTGGGAGGAGTGGGGTAGGGGTTACTGTGCGGGTGGGGGGAGTGGGGTCGGGGGTTACGGTGCGGGTGGGGGGAGTGGGGTGGGGTTACGGTGCGGGTGGGGGGAGTGGGGTGGGAGGAGTGGGGTAGGGGTTACTGTGCGGGTGGGGGGAGTGGGGTCGGGGGTTACGGTGCGGGTGGGGGGAGTGGGGTGGGGTTACGGTGCGGGTGGGGGGAGTGGGGTGGGAGGAGTGGGGTAGGGGTTACTGTGCGGGTGGGGGGAGTGGGGTCGGGGGTTACGGTGCGGGTGGGGGGAGTGGGGTGGGGTTACGGTGCGGGTGGGGGGAGTGGGGTGGGAGGAGTGGGGTAGGGGTTACTGTGTAGGTGGGGGGAGTGGGGTCGGGGGTTACGGTGTGGGTGGGGAAGTCAGTGGTCAAGAGGGTCAGGAGGGGTAACTGTGGGTAGGGGTCAGATGTCATGTGACCGTGGTGGGCGTGGTGGCGCTGGTGGGTCATGTGACTGCGGTGCACTCCCTCCCTCCCTCCGGACCGGAAGTCACCGTCCTTCCCTCCCTTCGCCGGAAGTTGCTTGTCCGTGCTGACGTCACGTCCGTCCGCCGGAGGTGACCGAGGAGAGTCCCGGACCCGCAATGCTCCGTCAGGCCGCCCGACTCCGGCTTTGCGTCCGGCTGCGGCCGCTACCCCAGCGCCGGGCCCTGGCCCTGGCCCTGCCCCAGGCCCGGTCCCGCTGCTGCTACCGGCTGGCAGCCGGCGGGAGGGGCCCGGCTCCCGGAGCCGTCCGGGGCTGGCAGCCGAGCGCCGCGTTCCCGACGCCGGGAGCGAGCCGCTGGTACAGCGTGCCCGCGCATCAGCTGGTGAGGGGGTCGCGGCTGTGGGGGGGGGGAAGGGGGTGGACGCGCGCTCCCGGGGCCACGTGACCTGAACGCGCTGGGGGGGGTGTGCACGGGAAGATCCCATTCCTGCAGCGATGGGTGGCACCCCCCCCTCCCCCAGGGGGTGTCCTTGAGGGTGAGGGGTGAGTCTCGAGGGGTGAGGGATGTGTCCTTGAGGGTGAGGGGTGAGTCTCGAGGGGTGAGGGATGTGTCCTTGAGGGTGAGGGGTGAGTCTCGAGGGGTGAGGGATGTGTTCCTTGAGGGTGAGGGGTGAGTCTCGAGGGGTGAGGGATGTGTTCCTTGAGGGTGAGGGGTGAGTCTCGAGGGGTGAGGGATGTGTTCCTTGAGGGTGAGGGGTGAGTCTCGAGGGGTGAGGGATGTGTCCTTGAGGGTGAGGGGTGAGTCTCGAGGGGTGAGGGATGTGTCCTTGAGGGTGAGGGGTGAGTCTCGAGGGTTGAGGGATGTGTCCTTGAGGGTGAGGGGTGAGTCTCGAGGGGTGAGGGATGTGTTCCTTGAGGGTGAGGGGTGAGTCTCGAGGGGTGAGGGATGTGTTCCTTGAGGGTGAGGGGTGAGGGATGTGTCCTTGAGGGTGAGGGGTGAGTCTCGAGGGGTGAGGGATGTGTTCCTTGAGGGTGAGGGGTGAGGGATGTGTCCTTGAGGGTGAGGGGTGAGGGATGTGTCCTTGAGGGGTGAGGGATGTGTTTCTTGGGGTGGGGATCTCCCAGGGGTTAGGATGTCCTGCGGGTCAGGGATGTGTCCTTGAGGTTATGGGGTGTCCCGGGGCGAGGGGTGTCCTTGAGGGTTGGGGTGAGTCCTGGGGGCGTGAGGATATCCTGGTGATGTGTCCTTGAGGGTGAGGGGTGTCCCAGAGGTGAGAGGACACCTGGGGGGTAAGGGATGTCCCCGGGGTGAGAGGGAGGGGGTTGCCCCTGGGGGTGGTTTCCCAGAGGTGAGGGATGTCCCCGGGGGGATGAGAGATGTGTTTATTGGGGTGTGGGTGTCCCTGGGAGTGAGTGGTGTCCCGGGGGTGAAGCTGTCTTGTGGGGGGGCACAGAGATGGGTGGGGGTGTTGCAGGAGGGACAGATTTCCTTGGGAAGGGGTTTTCTGGAGGCATGGAGTCCCGGGGAATGTTTCCTTGGGGTGTTAGTGCGTGTGACTGTACACCGTGGCCTGCTTCCCTCAGCACACTCCATGGTTACGGTCAAACTGTTTGTCAGGTTTTTATTGCGAGGTTTTTTTTTAATGCACCAGGATTTGACTTCTGTGGAAATACCTGTTGACTTCCATGATAATCTTCTTCGTGTTTTACGGCAGTGGGCACCCAGCTTGACGGTGCTCCGTGGTGTGGATCGTTATAAATCCCTACACATGCACGCACGCACACACAGACACCCGAATCTACTCTTTATTTTTCTTTCCTTTGGCCATCCTAGTACCCTATTCCTATTTATCCATCGTATTCAATTAAAAAAAAACCCTGAAATCTCATGTGGATAGGGTGGTGAAGAAAGCTTTTGGTTCGCTGGCCTTTATCAATCAGAGCATTGAGTACAGGAGTTGGGATGTGATGTTAAAATTGTACAAGGCATTGGTGAGGCCGGATTTGGAGTACTGTGTACAGTTCTGATCACCGAATTATAGGAAAGATATCAACAAAATAGAGAGAGTACAGAGAAGATTTACTAGAATGTTACCTGGGTTTCAGCACCTAACTTACAGAGAAAGGTTGAACAAGTTTGGTCTTTATTCTTTGCAGCGTAGAAGGTTGAGGGGGGACTTGATAGAGGTATTTAAAATAATGAGGGGGATCGATGGAGTTGACGTGATAGGCTTTTTCTGTTGAGAGTGGGGGAGATTCAAACAGGAGAGTTAGGGGACAAAAGTTTAGGGGTAACACGAGGGGGAACTTCTTTACTCAGAGAGGGGTCGCTGTGTGGAACGAGCTTCCAGTAGAAGCGGTAGAGGCAGGTTCGGTATTGTCATTTAAAGTGAAATTGGATGGGTATATGGGCAGGAAAGGAATGGAGGGTTATGGGCTGAGTGCGGGTCAGTGGGACCAGGTGAGAGTGAGTGTTCAGCACGGACTAGAAGGGCCGAGGTGGCCTGTTTCCGTGCTGTAATTGTTATATGGTTATCCCTTAAGAAAGCTAGAAGCACCCTGACCTGTGCCCTCTCACCCATGCCCAGTCACCCTTTCAATGTGAATTCCTGCACCCCCAGTTCCCTTAGATTAACTCTCATCATCTCTCTCCGTATCCCATGCTTCCTGCGACTGGGAATCACACGTTCCACTGACTCGTCTTCCTGACGTTCCTCACACAGTCCTGTCTGGTGTTTCCCGATCATTTTCAGTGTTTGGTTTAGTGCACGGAGCCCCACAGAGTATAGTTGGCTGCCATTCTGAGACGGCAACCACACAGTTTTTCAGAGCACGGAACCTGGACCTTGGGCGCCTACCAGCCACGATGCCCGCCTATGCCAGTTCCACTTGCCTGTATCCCTCGGCTCTTGATCAGGTGTCTTTTAAACACAGTCGTGGTATCTGCCTCCTCTGATAGCTCGTCCGATTTACCCAGAACTTGCCCCCCCTTCAAAGTTCAGCCTTCTGGTTTTCCCCCCTAGCTGGGAAAGGAGAGACCGATGGGCCGAAGGACCCAGCGGCGAGCCAAGGCCACCACCCTTGCCCGCACCGCACCAGAATACGTGGATCCCGCCCCGGCCTCTCCAGCTTCCCGAGGACCCGCCTATTTTCCCTTGGGGGGGGGTGGGGGAATACCCTACTCCACCCCGAGTGGTCGCGCTGCACGACTTCCCCAGACGAGGTGAAGGGACCCGGCCGTCTGCCTCCTGTTATCGCGTGGCCTGGCGAATGTTCCGTGCGTCTGCGCCGCGACATTCCTGCTCGCGCACTCGAGTGCCTTGCCCCGTGGAAGCAGTGTCTTCCTCGTCGCCGGTCCGCACCCCCGGAATCCAGGCAACGCAGAAAGTCCCCTCAGGCCTCCCCACCCAGGCGGGAATCCTACCGCGCCCAAACCCCTTTCCAAGGTCCACGAGAGACTGGATTTGCGAGGCAGGGTTTCTGCACAAATCCGTGCGGACAGTGTATCATTCCCCGGCTCTTTCCAAACAAACATAAGCCTCGTCTAAACAACGCACACTAAATGGCGGAGGGACTCAGCCCGACAGGTGCAGTTGACGTTTCAGGCTGTGACCCTTCGGCAGGACTCGGCCTGAAACGTCGACCGTGCTTTTCCTTCCCCACAGAGGCTGCCTGGCCTGCTGAGTTCCTCCAGCGTGTTGTGTGTGTTGGAGCTTGGATCTCCAGCGTCTGCATGTTTTCTCTTGTTTGTGATAAATGCTGTCTGTAATTTCCCTGCTATCGATGGCTAAGAGATTCCTGGCTCATTACAACTGCTGAGTGAGAGGAGGGCCAGCAAACCTGCAGACTTCTCCTCCCTGTGTTTGGATGTTTAAAATAGCGACATGTGAATGGTTGTCAGTGAGGTTATAGCATAGCAAGAGCTTTTCGAAGGGTGGAGGGGGAGGGTCTCAATGAACCCTGTTGAAAACTGACAGGTCCAGATAGAGTGGATGTGGAGAGGATGTTTCCTATAGTGGGGGAGTCTAGGACCAGAGGACACTGATAGAGTGGGTGCGGAGAGGATGTTTCCTATAGTGGGGGAGTCTAGGACCAGAGGACACAGATAGAGTGGATGTGGAGAGGATGTTTCCTATAGTGGGGGAGTCTAGGACCAGAGGACACAGATAGAGTGGATGTGGAGAGGATGTTTCCTATAGTGGGGGAGTCTCGGACCAGAGGACACAGATAGAGTGGGTGTGGAGAGGATGTTTCCTATAGTGGTGGAGTCTAGGACCAGAGGACACAGATAGAGTGGATGGGGAGAGTATGTTTCCTATAGTGGGGGAGTCTAGGACCAGAGGACACAGATAGAGTGGATGGGGAGAGTATGTTTTCTATAGTGGAGGAGTCTAGGACCAAAGGGCTCTCCTCTCTCTCCTCCCTCTCTGTCTCTACGTCTAACATCCATTTAGAAGAGAGTGGAGGAGGTCTTTCTTCAGCCAGAGGGTGTTGAAACTGGGGAATTCCTTGTCACAGACGGCTGTGACGGCCACATCTTATGAAACCTGGGGTTGATGGGTTCTTGACTACCCAGAGCGTCAAAGGTCACGGGGAGAAGACAGGAGAATGGGGGTTGAGAGGTGTAAGAAATCAGCCACGATGGGATTGCAGAGCAGATTCGATGGACTGAATGGCCTGATGCTGCTGGTATTGTCTCGTGGTCTGAAACGGAGAATTTAGAAGTTCCAAGGTGGCACGGAATCTGTTTCGACTGCAGAAAAGTTTCAGTGGTCCATTGTGTCAGAGGACATCCGCAGTAAGCAGGACTCGCGGCAGCATTCTCAAGAAAAATATAAATTATACCATGTTCGTACGGAAGAAGGCAGCTGGAACAAAAACGTCCATTTTCGGGCAAAGTGGTCGTGGTGTTGCAGGGTTTTGCCGGAGATTCGGGGACTGACTGGCTTGGGGAAGGAGCTGTTTGTGAACCTGGCGGTGTGGTGTTGTTTTCCCGTTGGTGTTCCCTTCGGCCAAGGACTGGAGCACATCTCAGTCCGTGCTCCCCCAGTGGGGGGTTGCTTCGGGCAGGGGGAGCTCGTCAGCTTCTCTCGCTCCCCTCTCTTCCCCACCCTCCCCCTCGATGTAGGGTCATATTGACGACAGAGCCAGTCGCTATCTGCCACTGCTTCGCCAAATCTCGTCACCGAGCTGCAGCACGAGACATTCGGAGCGACGCCTGACCCACTGACGTACAGTTAGTCCCCCGGTTACGAATGTCCGACTCAGAGACGGCCCTGTCAGTTCAAGGACGAAAGCTGGCGCAGGTTCAAAGTTCAAAGCAATTTTATTGTCAAGAAGTACGTAGATCTCGCCGTATACAACCCTGAGATTCGTTTCCTTGTGGGCAGACTCAGTAGTTCCGGTAACCATAATGGAATCAGTGAACTTGGGCGTTCAACCAACGTGCAAAAGACAACAAACTGTGCAAGTGTATAAAAAAATGAGAAATACGCAGTAAATGTTGAGAAGAGTCATTGAAGGTGGGTCCATAGGTTGTGGGATCATCTCAGCACTGGGGGAAGTGAAGTTATCCCCTCTGGTTCGGGAGCCGGGATCGAATTCCACACTGCAACGTCCCGGGCTGTAGCCGAGTCACGCTAACGAGCGTGGCATCTCGGGCTCGTCAGTCTGGAAAGGCCTGTTCCCACATCTCCAAATTAGATTTAAAATCGAACCTTGAAAGGTCGGGCCGGCGATGGCTCGGTGATGGATGCTCAGGGGACGCGGGCCAGTTTTCGCCCGCTTCTTTGTCCCAATCACTTTTGCTGGACTCAGCGTTCGGGTTAACAGCGTGCGCGACTTGGCCCTGGGCGCCCTCTCTCAGTTGGCAGCACCTGCTAACTTTTATCAGCCGTCACGGAGAATGCTTCCGACCGGAGAGATTGGATTCTCAACCTCTGAGCAGATCTTATCTGACGCCGATCGACACCGCACCCCTCGTGGTTTCTCAGTCACCTGACTGTTGCCTGCTCCCGGTTCAGAAGAGCTTTAAATTGATTTGATTTCATTTGCCCCCTTGTCCAAACTAGGAGCGCAGAAAACTCTTCTCCAGACATACCTGTAGTTGTTCCACTCTGGCACGCTTTACTCTCCCAGAATTGCCTTTTTAGGGCTCTACATTCAAGACTGTTTAATGCCATTCCCAGTACACGAGGGTAAACGAGAGCAAAATAATTGTTACTCCGGGTCCGATGCAGCACAAAAAAAAATCACAATGAGATTAAAAAAAACCCACAATAAATGTAAATAAGGTAGATTCCATACACAGATCGATTGTACGTTCGTAAAGTGACTCTGGGCACGGAAGGTGACTTCAACAGGAAATGATAAAGTAATGGTGATTGGGGGTGTGGAGGGGTGGGTCAGTGGGTGATTGGGGGTGTGGAGGGGTGGGTCAGTGGGTGATTGGGGGTGTGGAGGGGTGGCTCAGTGGGTGATTGGGGGTGTGGAGGGGTGGGTCAGTGGGTGTTTGGGGGTGTGGAGGGATGGGTCAGTGGGTGGTTGGGGGTGTGGAGGGGTGGCTCAGTGGGTGATTGGGGGTGTGGAGGGGTGGGTCAGTGGGTGATTGTGATGTGGAGGGGTGGGTCAGTGGGTGATTGGGGGTGTGGAGGGGTGGGTCAGTGGGTGATTGGGGTGTGGAGGGGAGGGTCAGTGGGTGGTTGGGGGTGTGTGGAGGGGTGGGTCAGTGGGTGGTTGGGGGTGTGTGGAGGGGTGGGTCAGTGGGCGATTGGGGGTGTGGAGGGGTGGGTCGGTGGGTGATTGGGGGTGTGGAGGGGTGGGTCGGTGGGTGATTGGGGGTGTGGAGGGGTGGGTCAGTGGGTGATTGGGGGTGTGGAGGGGTGGGTCGGTGGGTGATTGGGGGTGTGGAGGGGTGGGTCAGTGGGTGATTGGGGTGTGGAGGGGAGGGTCAGTGGGTGGTTGGGGGTGTGTGGAGGGGTGGGTCAGTGGGTGGTTGGGGGTGTGTGGAGGGGTGGGTCAGTGGGTGGTTGGGGGTGTGGAGGGATGGGTCAGTGGGTGGTTGGGGGTGTGTGGAGGGGTGGGTCAGTGGGTGATTGGGGGTGTGGAGGGGTGGGTCAGTGGGTGTTTGGGGGTGTGGAGGGGTGGGTCAGTGGGTGATTGGGGTGTGGAGGGGTGGGTCAGTGGGCGATTGGGGGTGTGGAGGGGTGGGTCAGTGGGTGATTGGGGTGTGGAGGGGTGGGTCGGTGGGTGATTGGGGGTGTGGAGGGGTGGGTCGGTGGGTGATTGGGGGTGTGGAGGGGTGGGTCGGTGGGTGATTGGGGTGTGGAGGGGTGGGTCAGTGGGCGATTGGGGGTGTGGAGGGGTGGGTCGGTGGGTGATTGGGGGTGTGGAGGGGTGGGTCGGTGGGTGATTGGGGGTGTGGAGGGGTGGGTCAGTGGGTGGTTGGGGGTGTGGAGGAGTGGGTCAGTGGGTGATCGGGGGTGTGGAGGGGTGGGTCAGTGGGTGATTGGGGGTGTGGAGGGGTGGGTCAGTGGGTGATTGGGGGTGTGGAGGGGTGTGTCAGTGGGCGATTGGGGGTGTGGAGGGGTGGGTCAGTGGGTGGTTGGGGGTGTGTGGAGGGGTGGGTCAGTGGGTGGTTGGGGGTGTGGAGGGGTGGGTCAGTGGGTGATTGGGGTGTGGAGGGGTGGGTCAGTGGGTGATTGGGGGTGTGGAGGGGTGGGTCAGTGGGTGGTTGGGGGTGTGGAGGGGTGGGTCAGTGGGTGGAGGTGTTTATCAGCCTCACTGCTTGGGGAAAGTCACTGTTTTAGAGTCTGGTGGGTCCTGGTGTGGATGCTATGTAGCCCCCTCCCCGACGGGAGTGGGACAGTCAGACCGTGAGCAGGGGACGGGAGTGGGACAGACAGTCCGTGAGCAGGGTGGGTGGGATCTTTCACAGTCCCGGTGTGGATGCTACGTAGCCCCGTCCCCGACGGGAGTGGGACAGACAGTCCGTGAGCAGGGCGGGTGGGATCCCTCCTCTAGCATGTTTCTGTCTAAATGTCCTTGACATGCTGTTGCCGTTGACCGTTTGTAGAGCCTTTACGTTGCCGAGACATATTTTATTGGCCTTGTGCAATCTGTTTGATATGCAGAGACATATTTTCTGTGCGATACTGTAAGCTGCAAGAGCGATTAAAACAAGTCCGGAAATATGCAATATATTGTCAGATCTATTCTTGGCAGAGTCGCACTCAGTTTGAAACCTTCTGGGTGACCTGTCTTTGGTTTTAACTGTCCATCTTTTGAAACGCTTTTGCAGGGGCAGTGAGCAACCTGAGACCTTGACTAAACTCTTCTCGGCTCCCAGCTGGGCGTGGCTGTCGACTATAACCGATGCTTTGATGGCAAACTCTGCCGTCTTCGTCAAGGGTGTGTCTAGTCCGGTGGTATTTATACCCCCGTCGTCCGTCTCTCCTGATTGGCCAGTCTCCATCCAATCAGGCTTCCGCTTTCTTACCTTTTTACAGTTGAATTCCAGTCCGTACTTGGAATTCCTTTCCTCCAGTCTTACTTCAGTGCTTTCCTTCACCAGGCGGTCTCAAGACCCACCAGTGGTTCTGTGTCGCCAATGGCAGTCTTGTGGTTTCTGCGGGTAACCCAAACGGATACACCTCCTGTGCTCCTTGACGCGGGTTTCCACCGTGCCGATACGCGCTGCTCCGCACTCACAGGGTATCCTGTGTGCGCCAGCCAACCTGATCCTTGAAATAAAACGAGAGGAAATAAGGGCAGAGGGTCTCGTTCCAAGTAAGAACTGGGACTTGCTTGTAAGCAAGGTGGGAGAGCGGAAACCTGATTGGATGTCGACCAACCAATCAGGAGGGACGGACGACGGGGGTATAAATGACAGACGAGACGTGCCCAGGCATCATCCCTGATGAAGGTGGCAGAGTCTGTCATCGAAACGTCCGTTACAATGGATACCTGTACCCGGCTGGCAGCCCGAGAGCGCTGGGTCCTTTTTCCACCCTTGTTAGAAGAGGTTCTTTAGAGTAGTACTACTGGACGAGTGGTGACTGAGTGACACTCGCTGTCTTGTTGTAGGTACAGTTGTCAAGGTGACAGTCGCTGTCTCGTTGTAGGTACCGTAGCCGGGGTGACAGTCACTGTCTCGCAGGTACAGTTGCCGAGGTGACAGTCGCTGTCTCGTTGTAGGTACATTTGCCAGGGTGACACTCATTGTCTTGTAGGTGCAGTTGCATGAGTGATGCTCGCTGTCTCGTTGTAGGTACAGTTGTCGGGGTGACGCTCGCTGCCTCGTAGTTACAGTTGCCGGGGTGACAGTCGCTGTCTTGTGGTAGGTACAGTTGCCTGAGTGACACTTGCTGTCTTGTTGTAGGTGCAGTTGCCGGCCCTCTCCCCAACGATGCAAATGGGAACTATCGTGCGATGGGAGAAGAAGGAGGGCGAAAAAATAAACGAAGGGGATTTGATCGCAGAGGTAAGTGAATGGGTGCTGCTTTTTCTGTTCTCCGGGGAAGACGCTGTCACTTTCGACCAGCAGTCAGTGTGGAGTGTGCCTGCTCGTTCCTTCCAATTTAATCAACTATTTAAAGACAGACAGTGCAGTTCATTATTCAAACAGGCACTTGATCACGTTGAGGAAACCAGCCTGCCCTAACCCTGATCTCGTTGAGTCTAGTGTAAAGTTCACTGCTGTAGCCGGTATGAGAAGTTCCTTCTGTTATCAGATTGTTTGATTCTCCTCTCAATCAAGAAAAGTGGAGACAAAAAGCAATGTCAAGCGTTCTATAAAGTTGAAGAAAACAGCCTTTGAATTTAAAAAGAAAAATTTCTCAAATCTAGGCTGGCTGCACACTGAGACGGTTGCTTTCTCTGCCATAGCCAGTCTCACAGGAAGGCTGCGATTCCAAAAGCACTGCGGCTAGTCCACCGGAGGGGGGGGGGGGGTGCCCTCCGGAGTTGGGTTGAGGGCTGCCAAAGAGGCAAGTTCCGTGCGTCCCCGTTAACCGGGAACGGTGCACCGTGGCCCAAGGAAGCGATCACCGAAGCTTCGCGGAGAATGTTAGAGAGAAACTACCGTTTTACTGCCTTTAGAAGAAATTAGGACATTACCAGAACCACTGCAGTGCTACAGAACTGTGTATTAGCTCCTGATAGTTATCGATGGGGGAGTTCATCCTGTGTACACTGGTGTGACTGTCAACACACAAAATCAGCTCAAACATCTACTGGAGATAATGAATTCTGGCCTTTTACCTCTTCACACCTGCCTATCACCCCCCCCCCCCCACCACCACCTCCTCCTTCCCTTTCTCCCACGCTCCACTCTCCTCTCCTGTCAGATTCCTTCCTCTCCAGCCCTTTACCTCTCCCACCCATCACCTCACCCTTGTGTCTCTCCTCTTTCCCTTTCTCCCACGGTCCACTCTCCTCTCCTATCAGATTCCTTCCTCTCCAGCCCTTTACCTTTCCCACCCATCACCTCCCCCTGGTGTCCCTCCTCCTTCCCTTTCTCCCACGGTCCACTCTCCTCTCCTATCAGATTCCTTCCTCTCCAGCCCTTTTCCCTCCCTACCCACCTATCACCTTCTAGCTTTCCCTCTCTCCCCCCGCCCCTTTTCACTCCTGAAATGGCGACTGTCCATTCCTCTCCACGGTGCTGGCTGGCCTCGGGCGTTTTGTGTGTGTTGCTCCAGGTATTGGACTGTCTCATTTCATGAAGCGGTGTCGTGATAGTGACACTATTTAAAAAGACTGTCCGCCCTCAGCACGGCCATGCAAGTTCACGCGACTGAAACTGCTCATCAGCCATCTCCAGTCCCGATCGAGCAGCATAGACAAAGGGGACCCCGGCCAGTTTTTGTTCTCTAAAGGGTTGCCCCTAAAAAAGCGGCCGCTCCAATTCACTAATGGCCCAAATTAAGCTGGAGTCCATTGCTCAGGGGCTGTGGATCAACTTAGCTGGTCAGGATGGGAATCTGATCTTGGGGCCCCGGTCCCCAAATTGGGCCCAGACACTTTGGGAGTGGAGTTAGGAGACCCTTCTGCACCCAGATGGTGATATAAGTTTCAGCTATCTTTCACACAAGACAGTTGACGTTTTTCGATTATTCTTTCTTGTTTTTCGAAGGTATTAACGGCCTGAAGACAAAGCAGGGTCGTAGCCGTAAGTCACATATTAGAATGTTGAAAGGCACAATAGATACACAGCTCTGTTCAACAGCCTTTGGACAGCCTCTTGGCCGAGCAGAGAATCAAAACGGTCTGACGATAGAATGAACCTTTAACGCCAGCCACACCAACTAACAGGAGTGAACTTTATACTGGAGTTGACTACTGTAAATTCCACTGTATGTCGATTCCCCACGCAGACACGAACAAATCCCCGATTGAACAACAGGTGGCAGAACGGGTACGCGGTCCCGTTCCGCAGCGCGCGGAAGGGGCTCCGTGGCCTTCCCGAGTCTGTTGGGCGCGGCGTGGTGCCTGCGCAACCCCCGTTTGCGCGCGGGAGTCACCGGCTGTGCTTCTCCGCTCTCTCAAGAGAGACTTCTCTTCCCGTAAGGTGGAGACCGATAAGGCGACGGTCGGCTTTGAGAGCCTGGAAGAGTGCTACATGGCGAAAATCCTGCTGCCCGCGGGAACCCGCGACGTGCCTCTGGGCACGGTCATCTGCATCACCGTCCAAAGGTGAGTCTTCCCTTTAAATCGCATGCTCTCCACCTGGTTCATTGCAATTGCTCATATTGTATGTGTGTGTGTGTCCGCATATAAGCAAATTTTATTAACTCTTGTGTAAGTTGTTGGGTGGGGGGCTGAAGGCAGGTCTCTGCCAAAGGAGGTTGTCTACCACGGTCTATCTTCCTTCGTTCCGCTGATGCTTAATGAAATGCTCATGAAGCAACAGGTTTTGTACCCATAAGCTAAAGCAGCAGAATTAGGCCCTTCAGCCCACCGTGTCTTGCCCCAATGCACCAGAGCCCAAACGACGTCTGGAATGGGAAGGGTGGTGAGACCTCGGGAACGCTCCTTCCACTTGTACGTTGCTCCTGCCGTGCCGTACGACGCGGATGGTCCCGGTCCTTCCGTGGCCGGGATTGCTGAGGGTTGCCAGTGTGTGTCGTTACAAGGCGGGTGACCTCCAGCCATTATCGATACTCGTCAGAGAGTGTCCGCCCGGCGTAGGCGGTAGCGTCACCGGGAGTTGCGATCTGCACCGGCTGCTCCCGCAGCTTCACCTGACCCTGATCGGGAGGGGGGGCTGAGCAGGTGCTACACCTTGCCCGAGGATGACCTAGTGGAGGGAAAGAGCACCTGACACCCCCTTTGGTAGAGACGTATCTTCACTCCACCCTATACAGGCTTCCCCCGCTATTGGAAGGTAGAATGTTCCTATGAAACCATGTGTAAGCTGAAATGTCGTAAAGCGTAGAAGCAATTACTGTTAATTTATATGGGAAAAATTTCCGAGCGTCCCAAGACCCAAAAAATAACCTACCAAATCAAACCAAATAGCACTTAAAACCTAAAGTAACACTAACATATAGGAAAAGCAGGAATGATATGATAAATACACAGCCTATATAAAGTAGAAATAATGTATGTACAGTGTAGTTTCACTTTTCAGAATCGGGAAGATTCGGCCATAAACCGATTTGTAGAAAAGAATCGGCACGTACACGCATGCGCACACACCTGCCCGCGCAAGGCTTCGCGGTCAGGGTAGTCTTTCTCAGGGTAAACACAAGTTTAAAGTGGACGCCTTTCTTCGTAAAAGCGAAGTGGCGGAAGGCGAACTTTCGTAAAGCAGGGGACTAGAGATATCACTGGAATTTTTGGTTAACAATTAACCTATAAAATAGCCAGATTCAAGAACAGTGAGACACTCATAGAAAAGAATTCTAGAAAGAATTGTACCCTAATTACTGGAAAATCCAGTGAGCAATTACACGTCGAGGCCTCAGGCCATGGGCTGGCCTGTTCAGGCAAGGCAGACTCCGGAGACAATGTGGGGCTGCCCTCTAGTGTTTGTTTTGTGGAAGACCAGCTGGATTACCTGCATGCCAAGTGTGCATACGGTTGTCCGTGGGTTACTTGGAGCTGCTTGTTCAGAATCAGGCATAATATCAACTGGCCTGTGTAGTGAAATTTGTTGCTATGTGGCAGTAGTACATTGCGATAATTAAAATATACTAAATTTACAGTTTGCATTTTAAGGAAAGTTAAATAAATAGTGCAAAATGAAAAAAAAAGCAGTGAGTTAGTGTTCATGGGTTCAGTGTCCGCTCAGAAATCGAGTGGCAGAGGGGAAGAAACTGTTCCTGAATCGCTGAGTGTGTGTCTTCAGGCTCCTGCACCTCCTCCCTGATGGTGGAGGTGAAGAAGCTGTTCCTGAATCGCTGAGAGTGTGTCTTCAGGCTCCTGTACCTCCTCCCTGATGGCAGAGGGGAAGAAGCTGATCCTGAATCGCTGAGTGTGTGTCTTCAGGCTCCTGTACCTCTTTCCTGATGGCGGAGGGGAAGAAGCTGTTCCTGAATCGTTGAGTGTATGTCTTCAGGCTCCTATACCTCCTCCCTGATGGCAGAGGGGAAGAAGCTGTTCCTGAATTGTTGAGTGTGTGTCTTCAGGCTCCTGTACCTCCTCCCTGATGGTGGAGGGGAAGAAGCTGTTCCTGAATCGCTGAGTGTGTGTCTTCAGGCTCCTGTACCTCCTCCTTGATGGCGGAGGGGAAGAAGCTGTTCCTGAATCGTTGAGTGTGTGTCTTCAGGCTCCTGTACCTCCTCCCTGGTTTGTATTGCTATTTATTTTATTTCTTAGATTGAAGGGTTGCATCTCCATCGCAAAGTTCAAGCAACAGGGAGGGGAGACGTGGGAGGATTTTTCCCGAACACTAGAATTGTGTACGGAACTGTTTTGAGACGCAATCAGATCAGTGTGTGTCGATCGGTCTGAGGCCCTGGTGAAAGAAGCAGTCCCGGATCCTGTTGGGCCCTGGCCTTGACTGCTGGCCAGACGGCAGCAGGCGAAACAGTTTGCAGTTGGGGCGCCAGCAACGAGGAGGGGCGCGGCCTTTTCTGGAAGCATGGCCTTTTGGAGATGTTCTGGATGCCTGGAGCTGGCTGAATGTCTGACTTTCCCGCAGCTTACTTCGATCTTTTGAGGTTCCTCCCCCACCCACTATCCCCCAGACCAAACAGTGATGCAACCAGTCAGAAAACTACCTTTGGGAGCCAAACAAGGTTTCCTCAAACTCCTAACGAAACTCCGTTGTGCCTCCTTGGCCGACAGCGCCCGTGCCCCGTCAGTTTACAGGCCGGGTCGCTCAGGGACTTGGCCTGCGTTACAGTTTTTGTGCGACTGCATGCTTACCGCTATCTTGTACACGCGCGTGCTTCGCGTGTGCCTTGAGCCATGTGTGACTGTCGAAACTGTGTGGCCGTGGGTGTTCCTGTACGGTTCAACGACAACAAAACTTGAAGTTGTTTATGGGTGATTATATGAAGCTTAAAGCAAGCCAAGGAACATTAGCTGACTGAACCTCCAGTTTAAAGTTTTTTTGAAAAACTGTATCTGTGTTGATTTTCACCTGGGTTTTCAGCTGTCCAATGTTCAAGCCGCTTGTCAAATTACTAAGTTCAATCAAGATCCATCTGCTCGTTCCAGGCGAAGGGTCCCTGTTCATTGTTCTCTGTCCACAGGCTTAAGTTGTTTTTCAGCCTTCTGGGACCTGCAGCTCTTTAATATTTTCCCTCTGGTTTCTATCGGCCAGCGCTGAAGACATTCAAGCTTTTAAAGATTACACTCCGGAGATGGTGACCGCAGCCCCGGCCCCGCAGACCCCGGCAGCCACCGCCCCCCCCGTGGCGCCGTCCACGGCTCCAGCTCAGGCCCCCGGCAGCTCCTACCCGCCCCACATGAAGGTGAGTGCGAGCGCTGAGACGCGGCCGACCGGTCTTTATGTTGGACCTGGCTCGAAGGTGGCAGCGAGACGGGAACAAGTGGCTCTGGGTGGGTTCTGGCCTCCAGTCGCAGAGTTCGGCGAATCTCAACAGAAGAATTACCCTCGAAGGGAACTTACAAAGCTGGCAATTGGGGAACAGATAGGATTGTAGTACAGGGGCAGGCCCTTCGGCCCACAGCCAGGCCAATTAATAGACAACAGACAGTAGGGGCAGGAGTAGGCCATTCGGCCCTTCGAGCCAGCACCGCCATTCACTGTGATCGTTGCTGATCATACACAATCAGTAACCCCGTTCCTTCCTTCTCTCCATATCCCCTGACTCCGCTATCTTTAAGAGCTCTATCTAACTCTCTCTTGAAAGCATCCAGAGAATTGGCCTCCACTGCCTTCTGAGGCAGAGCATTCCACAGATCCACAACTCTCCGGGTGGAAAAGTTTTTCCTCAACTCCGTTCTAAATGGCCGACCCCTTATTTTCAAACTGTGGCCTCTGGTTCGGGATTCCCCCAACATCAGGAGCATGTTTCCTGCTTCTGGAGTGTCCAATCCCTTAATAATCTTATATGTTTAAATCAGATCCCCTCTCATCCTTCTAAATTCCAGTGTATACAAGCCCAGTCGCTCCAATCTTAAAACGTATGACAGTCCTGCCATCCCAGGAATCAACCTCATGAACCTACGCTGCACTCCCTCAATAGCAAGAATGTCCTTCCTCAAATTTGGAGACCAAAACTGAACACAGTACTCCAGGCGGGGTCTCACCAGGGCCCTGTACAACTGCAGAAGGACATCTTTGCTCCTATACTCAACTCCTCTTGTTATGAAGGCCAACATGCCATCAGCTTTCTTCACTGCCTGCTGTACCTGCATGCTGACTTTCAGTGACTGATGAACAAGGACACCTAGATCTCATTGTGCTTCCCCTTTTCCTAACTTGACACCATTTAGATAGTAACCTGCCTTCCTGTTCTTGCCACCAAAGTGGATAACCTCTCATTTTTCCACAGTAAACATTAAGTTAGTAAGTCAAACGGCCAGCTGAACTGTTGGAATCTGTGGGGGGTTGTCCGACGTCCATCGAAACCAGATGTAACTTGGAGGGCTGATTGGCTCCGATCCATCCACTGCTGGCCGGATTTCCATTGCAATTCCCATCCCCATCCCCATTCCCAAGATTCCACTCATCGTGCCGAAATGAGGCCGCCCTCGGGGTGCAGGAGAAGCACCTCCTATTCCGCCTGGGTAGCCTCCGACGTGAGCGTTGATTTCTTCTCCCCTTCTTCCATTTCCCAATCTGGCCTCTCAGCTCTTCCCCTCACCTGCATACCACCTCCCCTCGGTACCCCCCCCCCCCTTCCTCAAGCCCTTTGCATTCTCCACCATTCACCTCCCAGCTTCTGACTTCACCCCACCTTTTTATTCTGGAATATTCCCCCTTCCTTTCACGTCCTGGTGAGAGGCCTCGGCCCGAAAAGCCAACAGTTTATTCATTTCCATAGATGTTGCCTGGCCTGCTGAGTTTCTCCAGCATTTTGTGTGTTTGCTAACTAAACTAATCTCTTCTGCCCTGCAGAGTTGTGACCATATCCCTCCATCTTCCTCACATTCATCTACCAAAAAGACTGATGTTTCTGCCTGTACCACTAGACTCCATTCCAGACATCTACCACTCAAGTCACTTTTTATTGTCATTTCGAACCATAAACTGCTGGTACAGTACACAGTAAAAACGACACAACGTTCCTCCAGGACCCTTGTGCTACATGAAACGACACAAAACCACACCAGACTACCTGAAACTACACAAAACTACACTAGACTACCCGAAACGACACAAAACCACAACAGACTACCTAAAACAACACAAAACTACACCAGACTACCTGAAACAACACAAAACTACACTAGACTACATGAAACGACACAAAACCACACCAGACTACCTGAAACGACACAAAACTACACTAGACTACGTGAAACGACACAAAATGACACTAGACTACCTGAAACAACACAAAACTACTCTAGACTACCGGAAACGACACAAAACTACACTAGACTACCTGAAACGACACAAAACTACTCTAGACTACCCGAAACGACACAAAACCACACTAGACTACCCGAAACGACACAAAACCACACTAGACTACCCGAAACGACACAAAACCACACTAGACTACCCGAAACGACACAAAACCACACTAGACTACCCGAAACGACACAAAACCACACTAGACTACCCGAAACGACACAAAACCACACTAGACTACCCGAAACGACACAAAACCACACGAGACTACCCGAAACGACACAAAACCACACTAGACTACCCGAAACGACACAAAACCACACTAGACTACCCGAAACGACACAAAACCACACTAGACTACCCGAAACGACACAAAACTACACTAGACTACCCGAAACGACACAAAACCACAACAGACTACCTGAAACAACACAAAACTACACCAGACTACCTGAAACAACACAAAACTACACTAGACTACATGAAACGACACAAAACTACACTAGACTACATGAAACGACACAAAACCACACCAGACTACCTGAAACAACACAAAACTGCACTAGACTACCTGAAACGACACAAAACTGCACTAGACTACCTGAAACAACACAAAACTAGACCACACTAGACTACCCGAAACGACACAAAACCACACTAGACTACCCGAAACGACACAAAACCACACTAGACTACCCGAAACGACACAAAACCACACTAGACTACCCGAAACGACACAAAACCACACTGGACTACCCGAAACAACACAAAACCACACTGGACGACCTGAAACGACACAAAACTACACTGGACTACCCGAAACATCACAAAACTACACTAGACTACCCGAAACGACACAAAACTACACTAGACTACTGAAACAACACAAAACTACACTGGACTACCCGAAACATCACAAAACTACACTGGACTACCCGAAACATCACAAAACTACACCGGACTACCCGAAACATCGCAAAACTACACTAGACTACGTGAAACACAAAACTGCACTAGACTACCTGAAACACAAAACTGCACTAGACTACCTGAAACACAAAACTACACTAGACTACCTGAAACACAAAACTACACTAGACTACATGAAACACAAAACTACACTAGACCACCTGAAACAACACAAAACTACACTAGACCACGTGAAACGACACAAAACTGCACTAGTCTACGTGAAACGACACAAAATTACACTAGACTACGTGAAACGACACAAAACTGCACTAGTCTACGTGAAATGACATGAAACTACACTGGACTACCTGAAACACAAAACTACACTAGACTGCCTGAAACACAAAACTACACTAGACTACCCGAAACGACACAAAACTACACTAGACTACATGAAACACAGAACTACACTAGACTACCCGAAACAACACAAAACTACACTAGACTGCCTGAAACACAAAACTACACTAGACTACCCAAAACGACACAAAACTACACGAGACTACCTGAAACACAAAACTACACGAGACTACCTGAAACACAAAACTACACGAGACTACCTGAAACACAAAACTACATGAGACTACCTGAAACACAAAACTACACTAGACTACCCAAAGCAACACAAAACTACACTAGACTACCTGAAACAACACAAAACTACACTAGACTACGTGAAACGACACAAAACTGCACTAGTCTACGTGAAACGACACAAAATTACACTAGACTACGTGAAACGACACAAAACTACACTAGACTACCGGAAACGACACAAAATGACACTAGACTACCTGAAACACAAAACTACACTAGACTACATGAAACACAAAACTACACTAGACTACCCGAAACGACACAAAACTACACTAGACTGCCTGAAACACAAAACTACACTAGACTACCCAAAACAACACAAAACTACACTAGACTACCTGAAAGAACACAAAACTACACTAGACTACGTGAAACGACACAAAACTGCACTAGTCTACGTGAAACGACACAAAATTACACTAGACTACGTGAAACAACACAAAACTACACTAGACTACCGGAAACGACACAAAATGACACTAGACTACCTGAAACACAAAACTACACTAGACTACATGAAACACAAAACTACACTAGACTACCTGAAACAACACAAAACTACACTAGACTACGTGAAACGACACAAAACTGCACTAGTCTACGTGAAATGACACAAAACTACACTGGACTACCTGAAACACAGAACTACACTAGACTACCCGAAACGACACAAAACTACACTAGACTGCCTGAAACACAAAATTACACTAGACTACCCAAAACGACACAAAACTGCACTAGACTACCCAAAACAACACAAAACTACACTAGACTACCTGAAACAACACAAAACTACACTAGACTACGTGAAACGACACAAAACTGCACTAGTCTACGTGAAATGACACAAAATTACACTAGACTATGTGAAACGACACAAAACTACACTAGACTACCGGAAACGACACAAAATGACACTAGACTACCTGAAACACAAAACTACACTAGACTACATGAAACACAAAACTACACTAGACTACATGAAACACAAAACTACACTAGACTACCTGAAACAACACAAAACTACACTAGACTATGTGAAACACTAAACTACACTGGACTACCTGAAACACAAAACTACACTAAACTACGTGAAACACCCTGACTAATAAAAGCAAATGTGCCACGTGCCCTCTTAACCACCCTATCAACACTTAACATTTGGCCAGGTTAAACTCCATCCGTTCGTTTCCTCCCATATGTGCAGCTGACCTATTTCCCACTGTATTCTTTGCCAGTGCTTAACTCTTTCCACGTCACCACCACTGACAGTCTTATCGTCTGCAAGCTTACCCACCCGCCTGTCTACATTTTCATCTGGGTCGTTTACAGAGGCTTGTAAAAGTATTCAGCAATTCCCCCCCCATCCTTTTTTTCACATAAAACCATTTGATTGATCAATTTAACTGATGATTTTTATTTGTGAATCACATGCTCCTTTTTCTCCCCCCACGATAGAGCCCAAAAAATCAGGAAAAGCGGTAAAGAACGACCAACAAAAAAGTAGAAAACTGAAATGTCAGCAGTTCAAAAGTATTCATCCACCTTTTGAACTCAGTTGGCAGCTATTACAGTCAGTAGTCGCTTTGCATAAGTCTCTGTTAGCTTTCTGCAATGCGATGGAGCAAGATTATATTAGACTACGTGAAACGACAGAAAACGACACTAGATTACCTGAAACCACACGAAACTACACGACACTACCTGAAACGACACAAAACTACACTAGACTATCTGAAATGACGTAAATCTACACTGGACTACCTGAAATGACGTAAATCTACACTAGACTACCCGAAACAACACAAGACGACACTAGACTACCGGAAACGACACAAAACTACGCTAGACTACCTGAAAAACAAAACTACACTGAACTACCCGAAACGACACAAAACTACACTAGACTACCAGAAACAGAAAACGACACTATCTGAAACACTAAACTACACTAGACTACCTGAAACACTAAACTACACTGGACTACCCGAAACGACACAAAACTACACTAGACTACCTGAAACACAAAACTACACTGGACTACCCGAAACGACACAAAACTACACTAGACTACCTGAAACACAAAACTACATTAGACTACCTGAAACACAAAACTACACTAGACTACCTCAAACAACACAAAACTACACTAGACTACGTGAAACACAAAACTACACTAGATTACATGAAACACAAAACTACACTAGACTACCTGAAATGACATAAATCTACACTAATCTACCCGAAACGACACAAAACTACACTAGACTACCCGAAACGACACAAAACTACACTAGACTACCAGAAACGACACAAAACTACACTAGATTACCAGAAACGACACAAAACTACACTGGACCAGCCGAAACGACACAAAACTACCCTAGACTACCAGAAACGACACCAAACTACACTACACTATCTGAAACGACATAAAACTACACCAGACTACCTGAAACGACACAAAACTACACTAGACTACCTGAAACACAAAACTACACTAGACTACCTGAAATGACATAAATCTACACTAGACTACCAGAAACGACACAAAACTACACTAGACTACCAGAAACGACACAAAACTACACTAGACTACCTGAAACACAAAACTACACTAGACTACCTGAAACACAAAACTACACTAGACTACCTGAAACACAAAACGACACTAGACTACCCGAAACGACACAAAACTACACTAGACTACCTGAAACGACACAAAACTACACTAGACTACCTGAAACACAAAACTACACTGGACTACCAGAAACGACACAAAACTACACTGGACCAGCCGAAATGACACAAAACTGCACTGGACCAGCCGAAATGTCACAAAACTACCCTAGTCTACCAGAAACGACACAAAACTACACTAGACTACCAGAAACGACACCAAACTACACTAGACTACCCGAAACGACACAAAACTACACTAGACTACCCGAAACGAAACAAAACTACACTAGACTACGAGAAACGACACAAAACTACACTGGACTACCTGAAGCGACATAAATCTACACTAGACTCCCTGAAACGACCAAAACCAGACTAGACTACCAGAAACGACACAAAACTACACTAGACTACCCGAAACGACACAAAACTACACTAGACTACCTGAAACACAAAACTACACTGGACTACCTGAAACGACACAAAACTACACTAGACTACCTGAAGCGACATAAATCTACACTAGACTCCCCGAAACGACCAAAACCAGACTAGACTACCCGAAACGACACAAAACTACACTAGACTACCAGAAACGACACAAAACTACACTAGACTACCCGAAACGACACAAAACTACACTAGACTACCTGAAACACAAAACTACACTGGACTACCTGAAACGACACAAAACTACACTAGACTACCTGAAACACAAAACTACACTGGGCTACCTGAAACGACACAAAACTACATTGGACTACCTGGAACAACACAAAACTATACTAGACTATCTGAAACACAAAACTACACTAGACTACCCGAAACGACACAAAACTACATTGGACTACCCGAAACGACACAAAACTACACTAGACTACCTGAAGCAACACAAAACGACACTAGACTACCTGAAACATCACAAAACTACACTGGACTACCTGAAACGATACAAAACTACACTAGACTACTTGAAACGATACAAAACTACACTAGACTACCTGAAACAACACAGAACTACACTAGACTACCTGAAACGACACAAAACTACATTAGACTACCTGAAACAACACAAAATCCTGCACTAGACTACAGAGGTACCCGTGTAGAGGTACTACACGGGCAAACACAAAGTACAGTGCAGGTGCTGTGGTCATATCAACACGTACAAACAAGCTGGAGGAACTCAGCAGGTCGGGCAGCATCAGTGGAAATGAGCAGTCAACGGACACTGCCTGACCTGCTGAGTTCAGACCTACACAGGGCTACATAAAGTGCACAAAGCAGTGCAGAGCAGTACATTAATTAATTAATAAATAGTTAATAAACAAGACATTAGGCACAGTGGAGGACAAATTTCAATATAATAATAAATGATGTAGATGTCAGTCTGGACTCTGAGTATTGAGGAGTCTGATGGCTTGGGGAAGAAACTGACGCACAGTCTAGTCGGTACTCTCTAGATAAGAAAGATTTCACATCTCCTTTTGAAGTTAAATGTATGCCCTGTGGTATTAGACCTGGGAGAAAGATACTGCCTAAGTACTCTATCTGTGCCTCTCGTAATCTTATAAGCCTCCATCAGATCTCCCCTCAGCCACTCCAGAGAAAACAACCCGAGTTTCCCCAGCCTCTCGTGACAGCACATGCCCTCTAAACCAGGCATCCCGGTGAACCTCTTCTGTACCCTCTCCAGCCTCGACATCCTTCCTTCAATGGGGTGACTAGAACTGTACGCTGTGCTCCAAATGCGGCCTGACCAGAGTTTTATAAACCTCCTGACTTCTCAACTCAATGCCCCGACTAATAAAAGCAAGTGTGTCTAGTGTAGTGATCTGAACCCTCGGTCTGTGTTAAATCACACATCACCTTCCGAAGGTCGCTCGAAATCCATCTCGAACAAACGAGCTCTCCCACGGGAGTATTGGTCCTTCCTCCTCGAAGCCCCCTGCCCAACTGGGAAGGCATCGCCTGCCATCTTCCCTCCTCTCTCCTCCCAGCTCCCACCAGAACGATCTCGAGCCACACCAGTGTCGGTCAGCAGAGCCTCTCTGGCCAGCGTCCCCGGAACCTTTTCCCAGTTCCACCACCCTGATCGGCCGACACCACGTTCCTAAGCTGAACAACGAGCCCCTTTTCTCAGCTCAAACCCAGGCGGGCTGAAAGCAGAGCAGTCTGCTCTCGCAGAACTGCTGAAATGAAATGCCTGCAGTGTAGCAGTGAAAATCTGAACCAGGGCGTTACATGCATTTTGTCTACAATCAATTAAGCACCTTGACTGCACAAAACAAATACCCATTTAACTTGATTAAGTGACTCCTAAAAACATTCGGCTGCACCAGTGAGGATTTGGTATGCCATATTAAAGGGGCTGGAGGTGAATACTTATCACAAGACAAAGGAGAGGAAGTAGGCCATTCAGCCCATCGATCTGCTGTGCCACTCCACCATGAGCTAAGCTATTCTGCCATCTAGTTCCAAGTTCGGGCTTTTTCCCATATCCCGTGATACCCTAACTAATGCTGTTAGGTGTGGGAAAGGTGCGACATTTTGGTAGGAATAATCCAAATAGGACATACATGGTAAATGGTAGGGCATTGAGGAATGCAGCAGAGCAGAGTGATCTAGGAATAATGGAGCATTGTTCCCTGAAGGTGGAATCTCATGTGGATAGGGTGGTGAAGAAAGCTTTTGGTATGCTGGCCTTTGTAAATCAGAGCATTGAGTTGGGATGTGATGTTAAAATTGTACAAGGCATTGGTAAGGCCGAATTTGGAGGATTGTGTACAGTTCTGGTCACCGAATTATAGGAAAGATGTCAACAAAATAGAGAGAGTACGGAGGAGATTTACTAGAATGTTACCTGGGTTTCAGCACCTAAGTTACAGAGAAAGTTGAACAAGTTAGGTCTTTATTCTTTGGAGGGTGGAAGTTTGAGGAGGGACTTGATAGAGGTATTTAAAATAATGAGGAGGATAGATCGAGTTGACGTGGATAGGCTTTTTCCATTGAGAGTAGGGGAGATTCAAACAAGAGGACATGATTTGAGAGTTAGGGGGCAAAAGTTTAAGGGTAACACGAGGGGGAACTTCTTTACTCAGAGAGTGGTAGCTGTGTGGAATGAGCTTCCAGTAGAAGCGGTAGAGGCAGGTTCGATATTGTCATTTAAAGCAAAATTGGATAGGTATATGGACAGGAAAGGAATGAGTGCAGGTTGGTGGGACTAGGTGAGAGTAAGCGTTCAGCACGGACTAGAAGGGCCAAGATGGCGTGTTTCTGTGTTGTAATTGTTATATGGTTATATTATAGGAATGGAGGGTGATGGGCTGAGTGCAGGTTGGTGGGACTAGGTGAGAGTAAGCGTTCAGCACGGACTAGAAGGGCCAAGATGGCCTGTTTCTGTGTTGTAATTGTTATATGGTTATAATCAGATACCTGTCAATCTCCTCCTCAAAAACCTTCAATGATCGGGCCCCACAGCTGTAAGTGGCAACGAATTCCATAAATCCACGACCCTCTGGCTCAAAAAGAATTTCTCCTCGTCTCTGTTTTAAATGGGTGCACCCTAATTCCAAGACTGTGACCTCTTGTCCTGGACTCACCCACCAAGGGAAACAGCCTTTCCACATCTACTCTGTCCGACCCTTTCAACATTCAAAATGTTTCTATGAGATCCCCTCTCATTCTTCTGTACTCTGGTGAATACAATTCAAGAGCAATCAATTATGCAGTCTATTATTTTGAGTTTTATATTTGTAATTAACATAGATTACTATCTGGAGATCTGTTTTCACTTTAACATGAAACAGTATTTCTTCTGTTGATCAGTGTCAAAATAGGCAAATCCATTCTGATTCAATGTTGTAAAACAATAAAACATGAAGACTTACGAGGGGGCTGAATACTTCCTATAGACACTCTATGTCATCATATATAACCCTGAGATTCATTATCCTGCGGTCATTCACAGTAAATACTAAGAAACAACAAAGAAAAAATAAATAAGCAATAAATATCGAGAAATTGAGATAGAGTCCTTGAAAGTGAGCCTTTAGGTTGTGGGAACAGTTCAGTGTTGGGGGGCTGAGTGAAGTTATCCCCTCTGGTTCAGGAGCCTGATGGTTGAGGAGTGATAACTGTCCCTGAACCTGGTGGTGTGGGTCCTGAGGCTCCTGTACCTCCTTCCTGATGTTTGAGGGGTAATAACTGTCCCTGAACCTGGTGGTGTGGGTCCTGAAGCCCCTGTACCCCCCTCCTGATGGCTGAGGGGTGATAACTGTTCCTGAATTAGGTGGTGTGGGTCCTGAGGCTCCTGTACCTCTTTCCTGATGGTTGAGGGGTAATAACTGTCCCTGAATCTAGTGATGTGGGTCCTGAGGCTCCTGTACCTCCTTCCTGATGGTTGAGGGGTAATAACTGTTCCTGAACCTGGTGGTGTGGGTCCTGAGGCTCCTGTACCTCCTTCCTGATGGTTGAGGGATGATAACTGTCCCTGAACCTGGTGGTGTTGTTCCTGAGGCTCCCGTACCTCCTTCCTGATGGTTGAGGGGTAATAACTGTTCCTGAACCTGGTGGTGTGGGTCCTGAGGCTCCTGTACCTCCTCCCTGATGGTTGAGGAGTGATAACTGTCCCTGAACCTGGTGGTGTGGGTCCTGAGGCTCCTGTACCTCCTCCCTGATGGTTGAGGGGTAATAACTGTCCCTGAACCTGGTGATGTGGGTCCTGAGGCTCCTGCACCTCCTTGAAAGTGAGTTCTTTGGTTGTGGGATCAGTTCAGTGTTGGTGGGGGTGAGTGAAGTTGTCCCCTCTGGTTCAGGAGCCTGATGGTTGAGCCCATTTTGGCAGATGTTGAAGCCAGATGCTTCTGCCCACCTGTAGATCTCCCTGCCTGCCCTCTCTCCCACCATGACAATGGGCACCATTCAGAGATGGGAGAAGAAGGTCGGTGAGAAGCTGTGCGAAGGAGACCTCATCGCAGAGATTGAGACGGACAAGGCCACGGTGGGTGAGTACCGACCCTGTTTAAGCTTTGCACCAGAGAGAGAGAGAGAGAACTATAAACGGGACTGCACAGCTGTCCAGGAAACGGGTCATCGCCGGTTGGTAAGCTCCAAGCCAATTTGTTTTGTACCAGGTACGAAAGCAGTGATTCTGGACTAACTTAGGCCAGTCCTGAGGCACGGTCTCAGCCGGAAACATAGACTGTTTATTCCTTTACGTGGGGTCTGCCGAAGCCGCTGAACTCTCGGTCTGATTGTCACTGCTCCTCGGGCATAAGTCAGCGCACAGTGGAGTAGCTTGTTTGCGTACAGCGGCCAGCGTAGCAAGCCCTGCGGCTTACCGGCTCTAACCCGTGCGTCTCAGGAGGGTGGGGGGAGAGGTGCCGAGTCTGTGCAGGAGGAGCCCCCTGGTTGTGGGGCTCTGACGGGTCGCGCTCGGACACTGCACGGCTGTACTGTTTGCTCGCGCCGTTGCTGAAACTGTCCTTGCCGATGAGCGGCGCTTGGGGCAGAATTACGGGAGGGTCGCGTTTCATCTGTTACGAGTTGTACAGCGAGCACTGTAGGGTCGCAGTTAGTGTATGGCACTGATCGAGCAATCTCGAGACCCTGCCTCACGTCACACTGTGACTCCCGACACTGATCGATCAATCTGGAGACCCTGCCTCACGTCACACTGTGACTCCCGGTACTGATCGATCAATCTGGAGACCCTTTCTCACGTCACACTGTGACTCCCGGTACTGATCGATCAATCTGGAGACCCTGCCTCACGTCACACTGTGACTCCCGACACTGATCGATCAATCTGGAGACCCTGCCTCACGTCACACTGTGACTCCCGGTACTGATCGATCAATCTGGAGACCCTTTCTCACGTCACACTATGACTCCCGGTACTGATCGATCAATCTGGAGACCCTGCCTCACGTCACACTGTGACTCCCGACACTGATCGATCAATCTGGAGACCCTGCCTCACGTCACACTGTGACTCCCGACACTGATCGATCAATCTGGAGACCCTGCCTCACGTCACACTGTGACTCCCGACACTGATCGATCAATCTGGAGATCCTGCCTCACGTCACACTGTGACTCCCGGTACTGATCGATCAATCTGGAGACCCTGCCTCACGTCACACTGTGACTCCCGACACTGATCGATCAATCTGGAGACCCTGCCTCACGTCACACTGTGACTCCCGACACTGATCGATCAATCTGGAGACCCTGCCTCACGTCACACTGTGACTCCCGACACTGATCGATCAATCTGGAGACCCTGCCTCACGTCACACTGTGACTCCCGACACTGATCGATCAATCTGGAGACCCTGCCTCACGTCACACTGTGACTCCCGGTACTGATCGATCAATCTGGAGACCCTTTCTCACGTCACACTGTGACTCCCGGTACTGATCGATCAATCTGGAGACCCTTTCTCACGTCACACTATGACTCCCGGTACTGATCGATCAATCTGGAGACCCTGCCTCACGTCACACTGTGACTCCCGACACTGATCGATCAATCTGGAGACCCTGCCTCACGTCACACTGTGACTCCCGACACTGATCGATCAATCTGGAGATCCTGCCTCACGTCACACTGTGACTCCCGGTACTGATCGATCAATCTGGAGACCCTGCCTCACGTCACACTGTGACTCCCGACACTGATCGATCAATCTGGAGACCCTGCCTCACGTCACACTGTGACTCCCGACACTGATCGATCAATCTGGAGACCCTGCCTCACGTCACACTGTGACTCCCGACACTGATCGATCAATCTGGAGACCCTGCCTCACGTCACACTGTGACTCCCGACACTGATCGATCAATCTGGAGACCCTGCCTCATGTCACACTGTGACTCCCGACACTGATCGATCAATCTGGAGACCCTGCCTCACGTCACACTGTGACTCCCGACACTGATCGATCAATCTGGAGATCCTGCCTCACGTCACACTGTGACCCGGTACTGATCGATCAATCTGGAGACCCTGCCTCACGTCACACTGTGACCCGGTACTGATTGATCAATCTGGAGACCCTGCCTCACGTCACACTATGGCTGCTGGAAAATTGAACTGTGGTTAATTAAAAGCTTGGATATGCAAGTTGAAATCTTTTTTCTCAGCAATATTTTTATTGTTTTATCTGTAATCATAGTACAAAGGAGGTTTGTGCTGTACATCAGAAGTGTACAATTCACATACTTGATAGAGATGCACCCATAGTACGATCATGTTTCGGTTGCCTCCCTGCCCCAACACACCCCTCCCAATTCCCATCTCCAAGCCATTGTTGCATTAGCAAAAAGGGTTAAACAGAACTTTTATCCCCAGAGAGCTGCATTTTTTTAGAGAAGGTGTATTTTCCTGACACATAAACTGTTGTATGTTTACTCGTCTGAGTTTGTAGAATTTTAGCGGAGAATACTGAAAGTCAGGGATTTATGTGCAGAGGAAAGGGGAGAAGGGACGTACCTTTGGCTTGGCTGTGAATTCTGAAAATATTCAAGGAAGGGTCCCCACACATTGTGGAACTTTATGCCCGAGTGGAGAGTTGAATAGTGGATCTTCTCAAAGTGTCGACTGGACGTGATGTCCCTGACGCGGGACAGCATCCCTCCACCTGAGCAAGACCGCGCGCCTGGCCAAAAGAGAGGCAAAAGACAGTGTGTGACATTTGGTCGGACTTCGGTGCGTGTCCCCCTCTCCGGAGGTGCCGAAAAGAGCAATCAAAGGGTTAGGTTCCAGATTGTAACTGAGTATTTGGGATAGAGTTTAGAAAGCATCTCTCCAGTATTTTTCCAAGCTAGGGCACGTCCAGTACACGTGAATACGGGAAGCCTCACCCCTTTTGCATTTGTCGCAGCAGGGGTTAACATCTGGGTAGATGTGAGATAATGTAGTTTTAGACATATGGGCCCTGTGTATAACCTTGAGCTGTAACAGGCAGAGCCCCAACCACCACTACTTTATCATTTCCTGTCAGAGTCACCTGCTGTACAGGCACTCACGTGCCCAGCGTCACTTTACGGGCAGACTATCTGTTGATCTGTGTGTGTAAGCTAGCTTATTTGTTTTGTTTTTTTGAAGTTATTGTGTCTTTATCTCATCGTGCGTGTTTCCTGTGCTGCGTCAGATCCTCCTCCGCGACGCACACAGAATCCCGGAGGACCTCCTTTGCCCTCGGGTACCGGAAGTGACGTTTAACAATCTTGAAACTTGTGTGGTTTATGCCAGGGTGCTAAGGTTGCAGTAGGGCACCGTGACCATATAAAGGAGTGGAGCCCCTCCCCCCACCCCGGAGTGTAAAGTTTAACGCGGCCTCTGTCCGTTTGTCTCTTCAGGCTTTGAAGTGATGGAAGAGGGTTACTTGGCTAAGGTCCTGCTTGCTGAGGGCACCCGGGACATTCCCCTCGGGACAGCGCTCTGCATCATCGTGGAGAAGGAGTCCGACATTCCGGCGTTCGCTGACTACGTCGAGACTGGGGTCGCCGACATTAAACCGCAGGCCCCGCCTCCGGTAAGGATCGCTGTAGGTCCCCCCCCCCCCCGGCTCCGGGCTCGGCCTGCCGTGTGCGAGCGGACCCCACAAGCAGCCGTCTGCGCCGGTTCCGTCGACGAGCGCTGGGTCTGCAGCGGCCCGGCCTGTCCAACCACTGCATGAAGCGATTGAGCGAGCCTCGGCCCCCGCCCGTTTCTGGGTGGAACGTTCCAGGTTCTGCCCAGCCTGAGGGTGAAAGTGTTCCTCCTGAGGCCCCTCTCAGTGTTTCACTCGGTCCCCTGAACCTGTGCCCTCAGGGTTCCTCAGTGATGCTAATAGAAACCTACAGGGCAATACAGGCCCTTCAGCCCACAATGCTGTGCTGTATCTGTACTTTCTTTAAAAATTACCTGGGCTTACCCATAGCCCTCTATTTTTCTGAGCTCCATGTATCTGTCCAGGAGTCTCTTAAAAGACCCTATCGTATCCACCTCCACCACCGTTGCCAACAGCCCATTCCACACACTGACCACTCTCTGAGTAAAAAACTTACCCCTGACATCTCCTCTGTACCTACTCCCCAGCACCTTAAAACTGTGCCCCCTCGTGTTAGCCATTTCAGCCCCGGGGGAAAAGCCTCTGACTATCCACACGATCAATGCCTCTCATCGTCTTGTACACCTCTATCAGGTCACCTCTCACCCTCCGTCGCTCCGAGGAGAAAAGGCCGAGTTCACTCAACCTATTCTCATAAGGCATGCTCCCCAATCCAGGCAACGTCCTGGTAAATCTCCCCTGCACCCTTTCTATGGTTTCCACGTCCTTCCTGTAGTGAGGCGACCAGAACTGAGCACAGTACTCCAAGTGGGGTCTGACCAGGGTTCTATATAGCTGTGTACCCCATGGTGTTGATTTTTAATTTAATGCAATTTAGCGTTTCAGCCCAGTACCAGGCCATTACTGCCCAGCAAGCCTGCTCCACCCAATTACAACCCTGTGGCCAATTAACTGACGAACCCACGAGCCTTTGGGATGTGGGAGGAGACCCGTGCGGACTTATTTATTCATTGGTTTACAGTGAGAAATAGGCCCTCTCGGCCGCCTGGCCACCCCGCTGATTTAACCCCGGCCTGATGATGGGACCATTTACAGTGTCTAATTAACCTTCGACTGGGACAAGTCTTTGGACGGTGAGGGGAAAGCGGCGCATCTGGAGGAAGAGCGTGCAGACTCCGCACGGGCAGCGCCGGGAGTCGATGCCCGGTCGCCCGGCGCTGTAACGCTGTGAATCGACCCAGTCTCTCTGTTTATAACGGCCCAGGCAAGCTCCCAACAGATCTCCTCTGCGGAAACGGGGCAACCGGAACTGACCACGAGATGGCAGGTGTGGCCCACGAGGCTCTCTCCCTCTCGACCCCTTTCTCCCTGCCTTCTCCCCGTGACGTTTGGCACTCAGACTCACCGGGAATCCGTCAACCTCCACACTTGGCCTGAACAGCCGCCCGCGGCAGAGAATTCCGCAGACTCACCACCCTCGGGCTGAAGAAATTCCTCCTCATCTGAACTCTAGATAGATGCCCCGCCCTCCCCCATTCTGAGGCTGAGCCCTCTGCTCTTGGACTCTCCCAGCATGGGACCTCTCCCCGTACACTCTGGCAAGGCATTCGAGAGGTTTCAGTGAAATCCCTTCTCATTCTGGCGAGTACAGGCCCAGGGTCATCCAACCCTCCTTGGAGGGCACTGTGCAAAAGCCTTAGGCCTGTGTATGTGTCGCGAGGCTGCCTCAGACTCTTGCACACAGTACCGTACGTGTCAACGTGGGGCGGAGGGGGACTTTGCAAATCTGGCGGGAGCAAAGGATGTTGGGAATGGCGAGGGAGGGGCCTGGGACAGGTGGCAGAGAAGGAGTAGCAGGGGTGGGGAGGGGAAGTCGGGTAACGCAGGTACAGAAACACCCAGCCCGGAGACACCAGGCAAGGTAATTTGATTCCAAACAATTGGCGTACTGATCATTACAGAATGTCTCTCTGGTGCTCCCCTCTCCCTTTCCCTTTTCCCAACCGTGATTCCCCCTTCTCCCTGTCCCCTTTCCCACTCCCAGTCCACAATAGAGGCCCTTTATGGCCATTCTCATATGTCGTGGAATCTGTTTTTCTTTCACGGCTGCAGTGCAGTGCAGAAGTCTCCGGCACCCTCGCTATTTATATGTGCCTAAGACCTTTGCACAGTGCATTAACCCTTTCGTTCGGAAACATTCTCGTGAGCCTCCTCTGCACCCTCTCCAATGCTAGTGCGACCTTTCTTAGATAAGATAGCCAGACAGACGTACTTTATCGATCCCGAGGGAAATTGGGTTTCATTACAGCCGCACCAACCAAGAATAGTGAAGAAATATAGCAATATTAAACCCTAAATAACGAAATAATTCTAAGTTAATCATGCCGAGTGGAAATAAGTCCAGGACCAGCCTGTTGGCTCAGGGTGTCTGACACTCCGAGGGAGGAGTTGTAAAGTTTGATGGCCACAGGCAGGAATGACTTCCTATGACGCTTAGTGTTACATCTCGGTGGAATGAGTCTCTGGCTGAATGTACTCCTGTGCCTAACCGGTACATTATGGAGTGGATGGGAGACATTGTCCAAGATGGCATGCAACTTGGACAGCATCCTCTTTTCAGACACCACCGTCAGAGAGTCCAGTTCCACCCCCACCACATCACTGGCCTTACCAATGAGTTTGTTGATTCTGTTGGTGTCTGCTACCCTCAGCCTGCTGCCCCAGCACACAACAGCAAACATGATAGCACTGGCCACCACAGCCTCGTAGAACATCCTCAGCATCGTCCGGCAGATGTTAAAGGACCTCAGTCTCCTCAGGAAATAGAGACGGCTCTGACCCTTCTTGTAGACAGCCTCAGTGTTCTTTGACCACTCCAGTTTATTGTCAGTTTGTATCCCCAGGTATTTGTAATCCTCCACCATGTCCACACTGACCCCTCGGGTGGAAACAGGGGTCACCGGTGCCTTGGCCCTCCTCAGGTCCACCCCCAGCTCCTTAGTCTTTTCCACATTGAGCTGCAGAGGATTCTGCTCGCACCGTGTGACAAAGTTTCCCACCGGAAGGGGGCCCACACCTGCTCCTAGTGCTCCCAAATGCCTTATAAAGCCTCAGTGCTCTCGTTGATGCCTGTTTCTATGACGGCAAGGGAAGGCATTTACTGCCTTCACTTTATCTGCTTGTTTTATCACCGTACAATTGCGAAGGAAATCAGTTTGTGGTTTGATCTTCGTTTATTGGCTCAGCCTTCCTCCCAGGAAAAGTTTTAGTGTCTGACGTCAGTGCCAAGTGCAGGTGCACCTGTCGAGTTCCGCCTCGTTCTGCACTGTGCCTTCGCGTTATTAGGTACACCTGCTCGATCGTGCAAATGCCCAGTCGGCCAACCGCGCGGCAGCAACCCAGTGCGTAAAAGCACGCAGACGTGGTCAGGAGGTTCGGCTGCTGTCCTGACCAAACATCAGAATGGGGAAGAAAGATAGAAATCTGCAGCCCATCACAGGCCTTTCGGCCCACAATGTCGTGCCAACCATGTAACCTACACTAGAAGCTGCCTAGAATTTTCCCTACCCCATAGCCCTCTATTTTTCTGAGCTCCATGTATCTGTCCAGGAGTCTCTTAAAAGACCCTATCGTATCCACCTCCACCACCGTCTCCGGCAGCCCATTCCATACACTCACCACTCTCTGCGTAAAAAACTCACCCCTGACATCTCCTCTGTACCTACTCCCCAGCACCTTAAAACCGTGCCCTCTCGTGTTAGCCATTTCAGCCCTGGGGAAAAGCCTCTGACTATCCACACGATCAATGCCTCTCATCATCTTTATCAGGTCACCTCTCATCCTCCGTTGCTCCGAGGAGAAAAGGCCGAGTTCACTCAGCCTATTCTCATAAGGCACTCTTCCCAATCCAGGCAACATCTCAGTGACTTTGTCCTTGGTGCCAGATGGGGTGGTTTGAGTATCTCAGAAACTGCTGAACTCCTGGGATTTTCACGCACGACAGTCTCTAGGGTTTACAGAGGGTAAAGCGGGGGGGTAAAAACAACAAGAAAGCATCCAGTGAGTGGTGGTTCAGTGGGTGAAAATGGATCGGTTGAGAGAGAGGCCAGACTGGTTCAAACTCAGTGGTGGAAGGGTGTTCATTAGTCACGTAGCCTGAGGGGAGAAGCTGTCACACCCAGTCTGGCCTTCCCAGTCCTGGTGCTCCTGGACCTCCTCCTTGATGGTCCTGGGTCAGAGAGATTGTGGGACGGGTAAGCTCTCGGTAAATCTTACAGATGGGGGTGTTGGTGGGGGCAGGAGGCTCCCGTGATCCCCTTGTTGGCTTTTGTTTATAAACTATGAAGGCTTTGACGTTCTGTAATGTGTCGCAGGCCCCCCCTGTCGCTCAGCAAACCGCGGCAACACCGCCCGTATCCACTCCTGCACCCGCCCCCAGAGATCCCAAAGGTCGCATCTTCGTCAGCCCGCTGGCGAAGAAGCTGGCGTCTGAAAAGGGCATTGACCTCCAGCTGGTGAAAGGTACGTTGTCCTTTGCGTTTGTCCTGAGCTGAGTGTTTACCAGAACATAAAACTTAATTGACTTGACAGGGATGGTGGGTGGTAGCGTGGCCCGGTCCTATCGCGCTCTTTCCTGACGAGTCTGTGAGCGGAGCCCGCGCAGTTCTCCGACGAAGTGTGATCGATGTCGACCAGTCGTTTCTGAGTTTAAAGCTCTCAAAACTCGCTGTATTTCGCACCTGCAGACGCTCTTGCGTTTGTACCTGTGTTAACGTCTGCCCTCGTGCCAGACCTTCCCTCGATGTGGGTGCTGAACCACGATTGTACTCAGAGGCGAAGGGTGAAATGTTTTAGATTTTATTAATTATATCAACATACGTTCAGCCAAGGAGTGGGGAGAAAAGAAAGGTTCAGCCATGATTGAATAGGAATTGATATGATTGATAGGAAGGCAGATTATTATCTGAACGGTGTAGAGTTAGGTAAGGGAGAAATACAAAGAGATCTAGGAGCCCTTATTCGTCGGTCACTGAAGGTCACTGAAGGTGGATGAGCAAGTGCAGCAGGCAGTGAAGAAGGCTAATGGAATGTTGGCCTTTATTACAAAGGGAATTGAGTATAGGAGCAAGGAAATCATTTTGCATTTGTACAGAGTCCTGGTGAGACCACACCTGGAGTATTGTGTACAGTTTTGGTCTCCAGGGTTAAGGAAGGACATCCTGGCTGTAGAGGAAGTGCAGCGTAGATTCACAAGGTTAATTCCTGGGATGTCCGGACTGTCTTACGCAGAGAAGTTAGAGAGACTGGGCTTGTACATGCTGGAATTAAGGAGATTGAGAGGGGATCTGATTGAAACATATAAGATTATTAAGGGATTGGCAGGAAATATGTTCCAGATGCTGGGAGAGTCCAGTACCAGAGGGCATGGTTTGAGAATAAGGGGTAGGTCATTTAGGACAGAGTTAAGGAAAAACTTCTTCTCCCAGAGAGTTGTGGGGGTGTGGAATGCACTGCCTCGGAAGGCAGTGGAGGCCAATTCTCTGGATGCTTTCCAGAAGGAGCTAGATAGGTATCTTACGGATATGGGATATGGGGACAAGGCAAGAACCGGGTATTGATAGTAGATGATCAGCCATGATCTCAGAATGGCGGTGCAGGCTCGAAGGGCGGAATGGTCTACTTCTGCACCTATTGTCTATTGTCTATTGATTGAATGGCAGAGCAGAATCGATGGGCCAAATGGCCCAATTCTGTTTCTATGCCTTATGGTCTTGAATCTTTCTTAAAATTTATAGTATATTTCACGTATTGCTGTGTACTGTCATTGCAAGGTAAGTTTTTATCAGTGATAATACACAGTCTTGGTTACCTTTAGAAATGTATCAAAGTATGTGATCTTTTATTCCTTATAAAATAAGCTATTCTTTGTTTCAATAGGTACATTTAATGTCAGGGAAATGTACGGGTGTCCCCCGCTTTACGCCACTTCACTTTTACAAAAGGACTACGTTAGTAACCTGTTTTGGCATTACAAAGAGGATTTTCGCTTTGACAAAAATTTTTCCCTTATATAAATCAGTGATTCATCGCTCTACACCATTCCAGCTTAAGAAAGGTTTCCTAGGAACGCTCTACCTTTGTGACGGGTGGGGGGGGAGGGGGGGGGAGGGGACACCTGTATACAATATACATCCTGAAATCCTTTTTCTTCACAAACGTCCACCAAAACAGAGGAGCGCCCCAGAGACTGTGTGATGCGTTAACTTTGGCGTGTAGCTAGGAAGAGCAGTTGAGATTTGTGTCTTTACAAAAGCACAGTTGAATCTATTGCAATGTATTTCAAAGTCTCACTTTTAACACTTAAGTAAAACTTGGACAGGTACATGGATGAGATTGGTATGGAGGGATATGGTCCGGGTGCAGGTCAGTGGGACTAGGCAGGAAAATGGTTCGGCACAGCTAAGAAGGGCCGAAAGGCCTGTTTCTGTGCTGTAATGTTCTACGGTTCTAGTACTGTTCATTAAATTTGACCCCCCCCCCCTCCCCCACCAAAGTGCAAGGGTGGTGGGGTGGAGCTGCATCTCTGCTGGAGGAGGTGTAAGGAACTGAGGTCACCCCTTGGGCGGGGTGTAGCACCTGCTCAGCCCCCCCACCCCCCCACCCCCGATCAGGGTCACGGGAAGCCGCGAGAGCAGGCGGTGGATGGTCGGTGCAGATCACAAGTCCTAGTTGTGCAACCACTGATTATGAGACAATCTCGGAAGATAATTGATAATGGCTGGGTGCTGGGGGTCACCTGTCTTGTAGAGACAGACAACGCCCAGAAGAAGGCGAGGGCAAATCACAGACGTAGAAAGAATCAGCCAAGATGGCCACCGTGCTCACCCACGTCATACGTGGCGGCAGGTAGAATGGTGATAGTCCTTGAAGTGCAGGGCGAACTTCCACTCAAGGGAGTCTAAACTGAATCTCTTTCCTTTAATTAGGCACTGGGCCAGAAGGCCAGATCAGGAAGAAAGATATCGATTCTTTCGTGCCTTCAAAGGTGAGTTCAATGCCTTTCCCAGAGTTAAATGCTACCGTGCTCATTTCTTGCTCTGTGGCTGCGGCGATCGCTGAAAAACACAGCCTCGCGATTTGTCGCAGCAGGTCTGGGGGACCCTGCCCTGGGGCAGTTCGTGGTTTGGAAATCTCCAGGTGACCTGCCGGTAACGAGCACTTCCCTTCCCCGGGGGGCTCCGCGGTGGCGTAGCGGTCAGCCTGACGGTCAACCTGCACTCTGCCGGCCGGTAACGGGATGAGCACTTCCCTTCCCCGGGGGGCCCCGCGGTGGCGTAGCGGTCAGCCTGACGGTCAACCTGCACTCTGCCGGCCGGTAACGGAACGAGCACTTCCCTTCCCCGGGGGCTCCGCGGTGGCGTAGCGGTCAGCGTGATGCCTTTATGGCTCACGGCTGGGTTTCCGCGCGTTCTCTCCCTGTGTGCGTGCGGGTTTCCTCCGGGCGTTCCAGTTTCCTCCCACAGTCCAAGAGGCGTGATTGCCCTGTGATTGGGATGAGGTGCACTTCCGGGCGGAGGGTGGATAAGTAACACAATCAAAAGACAAAATTTGAGGCATGGAGACCGGCGGGCCAGCGACACTAGATCTCAGAGAGCCAAAGACAAACAGACGGACTTTATCGATCCCGAGGGAAATTGGGTTTCATTTCAGTCGCACCAACCAAGAATAGTGAAGAAATATAGCAATATAAAACCATAAATAATGAAATAATTACAAGTTAATCATGCCAAGTGGAAAGAAGTCCAGGACCAGCCTATTGGCTCAGGGTGTCTGACACTCCGAGGGAGGAGTTGTAAAGTTTGGTGGCCGCAGGTAGGAATGACTTCCTATGATGCTCAGTGTTACATCTCGGTGGAATGAGTCTCTGGCTGAATGTACTCCTGTGCCTGACCAGTACATTATGGAGTGGATGGGAGACATTGTCCAAGATGGCATGCAACTTGGACAGCATCCTCTTTTCAGACACCACCGTCAGAGAGTCCAGTTCCACCCCCACAACATCACTGGCCTTATGAATGAGTTTGTTGATTCTGTTGGTGTCTGCTACCCTCAGCCTGCTGCCCCAGCACACAACAGCAAACATGATAGCACTGGCCACCACAGCCTCGTAGAACATCCTCAGCATTGTCCGGCAGGTGTTAAAGGACCTCAGTCCTTTAAAGGGTGGGGTGGCTTTGCAGGTGAGTAGCAGTTGAATCCGCAAGCTCCCGGGCTCTGGTGTAACGTGTCATGGGGTGTAACTCAGGAAATGGGGGAGGCGTGGAACGTGCCCGGGAAAATGAAGAAGGGAGTCAGCTATTTCAGGGTTAGTGTTGTGTATCGGGAACGGGTTCATTGGTAAACCCGGTGCTTGGGGGCTGATGCCAGCATCGTGGCTGTATGTCACCAGAGACGGTCACACATTTCTACAGATGTGTCGTGGAGAGCATTCTGACGGGCTGCACCACCGTCTGGCGTGGGGGTGGGGGGACAACAGCACACGACTGAAGTAAGCTGAGGAGAGGTGTGAACTTCATCACAGGCCCCCTCCTCCCCGGCGTCCAGCAGCGGTGCCTCAAAAAGGTGTCGTCCATCATTAAGGACCCCCCGTCACCCAGGGTGGAGAGGTACAGGAGGCTGAAGACACACACTCAACGATTCAGGAACAGCTTCTTCCCCTCCGCCATCAGGGAGGAGGTACAGGAGCCTGAAGACACACACTCAGCGATTCAGGAACAGCTTCTTCCCTTCCGCCATCAGGGAGGAGGTACAGGAGCCTGAAGACACACACTCAGCGATTCAGGAACAGCTTCTTCCCCTCCGCCATCAGGGAGGAGGTACAGGAGCCTGAAGACACACACTCAGCGATTCAGGAACAGCTTCTTCCCCTCTGCCATCAGGGAGGAGGTACAGGAGCCTGAAGACACACACTCAGCGATTCAGGAACAGCTTCTTCCCCTCCGCCATCAGGGAGGAGGTACAGGAGCCTGAAGACACACACTCAGCGATTCAGGAACAGCTTCTTCCCGTCCGCCATCAGGGAGGAGGTACAGGAGCCTGAAGACACACACTCAGTGATTCAGGAACAGCTTCTTCCCCTCCGCCATCAGGGAGGAGGTACAGGAGCCTGAAGACACACACTCAGCGATTCAGGAACAGCTTCTTCCCCTCCGCCATCAGGGAGGAGGTACAGGAGCCTGAAGACACACACTCAGCGATTCAGGAACAGCTTCTTCCCCTCCGCCATCAGGGAGGAGGTACAGGAGCCTGAAGACACACACTCAGCGATTCAGGAACAGCTTCTTCCCCTCTGCCATCAGGGAGGAGGTACAGGAGCCTGAAGACACACACTCAACGATTCAGGAACAGCCTCTTCCCCTCCGCCACCAGGGAGGAGGTACAGGAGCCTGAAGACACACACTCAGCGATTCAGGAACAACTTCTTCCCCTCCGCCATCAGGGAGGAGGTACAGGAGCCTGAAGACACACACTCAGCGATTCAGGAACAGCTTCTTCCCCTCCGCCATCAGGGAGGAGGTACAGGAGCCTGAAGACACACACTCAGCGATTCAGGACCAGCCTCTTCCGCTCCGCCATGCAATTCTTGAACGGGCATCGAACCCGTGAACGCCACCTCGCTCGTTTCGGTGATCTGGCTCGCTTGGAATGGAGAATCGTGAGTCTGCAAAAGAGGAACTGGAGGGTGCTTGAGGAGCGAGGTGACTCGGGTGGAGGGTCTAACCGAGACAGTGACAACACAGGAGAGTTGGGTGGTCCACACGTAACGAATGAGCTCTTTTAAGCAGGGGCCCCGGTACTTAATGGCATTAAAAAGGAACTTCCTGACACTACTGTAGCACGCCGACAACTCACTCACCCTAACCCACATGCCCTTGCAAGGTGGGAGGCACCTCCACTCGGCAATTGCCCCGATTTAACCCTAACCTGATCACAGCAGGATTTATAACGGCTAATTAACCCACCAACTGGCATGTCTTTGGAAAGTGGGATGAAACCCAGGCGGTCACGGGGAAAACGTACAGACTCCTTACAGATGGCAGCAGGGGGACTGAAGAATTATAGTGTATGTGGATTTCAGCAAGGCTTTTGATAAGGTACCACCATGCAAGGCTTATTGAGAAAGTAAGGAGGCATGGGATCCAAGGGGACATTGTGGATCCAGAACTGGCTTGTTCACAGAAGACAAAGAGTGGTTGTAGATGGGTCTTATTCTGCATGGTGGTCATGATGCCTCAGGGATCCGTTCTGCGACCCTTACTCTTTGTGATTTTTAAAAATGACCTGGACGAGGAAGTGGAGGGATGGGTGAGTAAATTTACTGATGACACATAGGTTGTGGGTGTTGTGGATAGTGTGGAGGGCTGTCAGAGGTTACAGCGGGACATTGATAGGATGCCAAACTGGGCTGAGAAGTGTCAGATGGAGTTCAACCCAGATAAGTGTGAAGTGGTTCATTTTGGTTGGTCAAATATGATAGCAGAATATAGTAAGACTCTTGGCAGTGTGGTGGATCAGTGGGATCTTGGGGTCAGAGTCCATAGGACGCTCAAAGCAGCTGTGCAGGTTGACTCTGTGGTTAAGAAGGCGTACGGTGTATTGGCCTTCATCAATCCTGGTATTGAATTTAGGAGCTGAGAGGTAATGTTGCAGCTATATAGGACCCTGGTCACACCCCACTTGGAGTACCTTGCTCAGTTCTGGTCACCTCACTACAAGAAGGATGTGGAAGCCATAGAAAGGGTGCGGAGGAGATTTACAAGGATGTTGCCTGGATTGGGGAGCATGCCTTATGAGAATAGGCTGAGTGAACTCGGCCTTTACTCCTCGGAGCGACGGAGGATGAGGTGACCTGATAGAGGTGTACAAGACGATGAGAGGCATTGATCGTGTGGATAGTCAGAGGCCTTTTCCCAGATCTGAACTGGCTAACACGAGAGAACACAGTTTTAAGGTGCTGGGGAGTAGGTACAGAGGAGATGTCAGCGGTGAGTTTTTTACTCAGAGAGTGGTGAGTGTGTGGAATGGGCTGCCGGCGACGGTGGTGGAGGTGGGTACGATAGGGTCTTTTAAGATATGTTTGGATAGGAACATGGGAGCTTAGAAAAATAGAGGGCTGTAGGTAAGCCTAGTAACTTCTGAGGTTGGGATATGTTTGGCACAACTTTGTGGGCCAAAGGGCCTATATTGTGCTGTAGGCTTTCTATGTTTCGAAATGTTCTCCACGGGGTTAGAGTGGGACGGACTGAGGGCTGGCTAGCAGAACTAGTGTCCAGCGGCTCGCCTTTGAATTGGGGTTTTGTGCGTCACCTTTGGGTTGGGAGGCGATGGCCGCAGAGGGCCCACTGTCCGTGAATCACTGAGTGTGGAGTATCTCGGGTAGTTACCGTGCAAAGCTCGGCGTCCGTGTGGTCTTTGATCGGGCTAGAGTGACCGCAGGGATATACCGACAGGTCGAGTGCAGGGGCAAGGCTACAGAAGGTAGAAGTGCTCTGGTAGAAAAATACAAGGGTGGAGTATTTTTTTTAAAGCAGATGGTAGATTGGAAAGTGTTGGTGAACAGATGTGTGAGTGTCTGCATGCAGGGACAGGAGTCGGGGAGCAAAGCACGTCTTGGCCCTCACTGCGAAGCGGTTTCCAGTGAGGTGATGTCGGGATCGTTGTGTGTGTGTCTGGCCGTAGCCGGGGGGGGGGGGTCCCCACACAGACCCCATCCGTTATCAGAGAGGGTCCGTGGCATAAGAGAGGTTGGGAGTTCCGTGAAGTTCGCCGAGTCACGTACCGAGGTAACGGTGGGAAGCTTGTCTTGCACGTTGTTGGTTACACGGTGGCAGTGAGGTAAAGCAGTAACAACGTGGAACAATGAAGGATAACAGCAACAGAGAGAGAGAGAGCAATAAAGCTAGGCAATGAAGTGCAAGATGATGACGGGGAAGGTAGGGAGGCCAAGAACCCATTTTATTGCAGGAGAGATAGATGGTTTCAAGAGTCTGATCGCTGTGGGGTAGAAGCTGGTACGTGCTTCGCGGCTTTGTACCTCCTGCCCGCCGAGAGAGAGCTGGAGAAGAGAGATCGTCCGGGCTGGTTGGGGGGCTGACTCTTGGGAAGGTGGAAATTGGAATACTCTTAACCCGACACCGCCTTGGGCTTCGAAGAATGGGAGATGACCCCCCATTGAAGTGCGAGTGATTCTTGAGTATTCATGGCATAGATTTGGAGCGAACTCTCCCGAGTTCAGCTGAGAAGTAAGGTAACCCTCTGGGGGCTCTTTGCCCAAGGGGGTGGGGGGGACGTTCAGGCTGTCGGTGTTTCGTATTCGTTGTAGAGGTCGGTAGATTGGAGAGTAAACGAACTGAATATGGAGTTAGTAGAGTGTCGCTGGTTCCCAGAATCAGGCAGGAGGGGCACACAACCAGTCTCATTGTTCTTTCAAATGGTGGGTACACTGGCAAAACGCAGGAGTTTCGGAGTAATTTAGCTGCTGCTGTTACTGCGACTGCCAGACGGTCTGAGATATTGAAGAGCTTTCTTGTCGTTCGTAGGCTCCGGGTGTAGCAGCACCGAGTGTAGCAGCGGTTCCCACCGGAACGTTCACGGATATCCCCATCACCAGCATACGGAAGGTAACGGCGGGCGGGTGTGGTCAGTGGGGCAGACGTTACCTTCCTCCCCTCTCCTTGTCTGTAATTGCCTTGTCTTGCCTTTGCTCCTCAGGTTATAGCCCAGCGTCTCATGCAGTCCAAGCAGAGCATCCCCCATTATTACCTCTCCATAGACGTCAACATGGACACGATCCTGGAGCTTAGGAAGCAGCTAAACGAGGTAAGGCAAAAGCTGAGCGCAGGGCACTGTCGCTCGGGATTCGGGACTGCTCAGTTCTCACTTCCTACACGCAATTGTGAAGGAGAGCGAAATACAGTCGGGCCCTCCTTATAAGCGGGGGATTGGTTCCCGGCGGAACCCCGGACCTTATTTAACCTGTCTCAGTGCGGTGGATATTAGGACCCGGCGGAACCCCGAACCTTATTTAACCTGTCTCAGTGCGGTGGATATTAGGACCCGGCGGCGCATCTCTGAATCCACCGTGTTTCTGTTCACGGAAATGATCACGATCGCAATTGAAAGTAAGATGGAAGTAATAAAGCGATGGGAAAGAGGTGAAATGCCATCGGTCATTGGAAAAGCGTTAGGCTACAGTCGGTCAACGATTGGAACAATTTTAATGGAGCATGTGAAAGGCCCTGCCCAGATGAAAGCTACAATTATTACGAAGCAACTCAGTTGTTTAATTATTGAAATACATATGTTTCTTAAGTGTTTTAAATGCATAAAAACGTTTGACTAACTGATGCTAAGTAATGCCGGATGTACCTGTTCCGACTTCAAATCCGACTTAGAGACGGACTCAGGAACGGAACTCGTTCATAACCCGGGGACTGCCTGGACTTTTAAATCATCTCCAGATTACTTACAATAATTACTTACAATACAGTGTAAATGCTATGTAATTAGTTGTTATACTGTATTTAGGGAATAATGACAGGAAAAAATAGTCTGTACACGCTCGAACAACGAGTGCAGGAGAGAGAACTTCCGGGTTTTCCCGGTTCGTGGCTGGTTGAATCCGTGGATAAGGAGGACAGACTGTCGTTGTTATCCTGGGTCAAATGCAGCACAGAAAAAAAAATACAGTAAGGTCAAGAACACAATAATAAAAAAAAAGCACAATAAATATAAATACAAAAATATAAGATAGCTTCTATTGATTATCTGTCCATAAAGTGACTCTGGGCACGGGAGTGTCTGTACAGAGGGTGACTCTGACAGGAAATGATAAAGTAGTGGTGATTGGAGGTGTGGAGGGGTGGGTCAGTGGGTGATTGGGGTGTGGAGGGGTGGGTCAGTGGGTGGTTGGGGGTGTGGAAGGGTGGGTCAGTGGGTGATTGGGGTGTGGAGGGGTGGGTCAGTGGGTGGTTGAGGGTGTGGAGGGGTGGGTCAGTGGGTGATTGGGGGTGTGGAGGGGTGGGTCAGTGGGTGATTGGGGGTGTGGAGTGGTGGGTCAGTGGGTGTTTGGGGGTGTGGAGGGGTGGGTCAGTGGGTGATTGGGGGTGTGGAGTGGTGGGTCAGTGGGTGATTGGGGGGTGTGGAGGGGTGGGTCAGTGGGTGATTGGGGGTGGGGAGGGGTGGTTCAGTGGGTGATTGGGGGTGTGGAGGGGTGGGTCAGTGGGTGGTTGGGTGTGTGGAGGGGTGGGTCAGTGGGTGGTTGGGGGTGTGGAGGGGTGGGTCAGTGGGTGATTGGGGGTGTGGAGGGGTGGGTCAGTGGGTGATTGGGGGTGTGGAGGGGTGGGTCAGTGGGTGATTGGGGGTGTGGAGGGGTGGGTCAGTGGGTGGTTGTGAGTGTGGAGAGGTGTGTCAGTGGGTGATTGGAGGTGTGGAGGGGTGGGTCAGTGGGTGGTTGTGAGTGTGGAGAGGTGTGTCAGTGGGTGATTGGGGGTGTGGAGGGGTGGGTCAGTGGGTGATTGGGGGTGTGGAGGGGTGGGTCAGTGGGTGGTTGGGTGTGTGGAGGGGTGGGTCAGTGGGTGGTTGGGAGAGTGGAGGGGTGGGTCAGTGGGTGGTTGGGAGTGTGGAGGGGTGGGTCAGTGGGTGGTTGGGTGTGTGGAGTGGTGGGTCAGTGGGTGATTGGGGGGTGTGGAGGGGTGGGTCAGTGGGTGATTGGGGATGGGGAGGGGTGGTTCAGTGGGTGATTGGGGGTGTGGAGGGGTGGGTCAGTGGGTGGTTGGGTGTGTGGAGGGGTGGGTCAGTGGGTGGTTGGGGGTGTGGAGGGGTGGGTCAGTGGGTGATTGGGGGTGTGGAGGGGTGGGTCAGTGGGTGATTGGGGGTGTGGAGGGGTGGGTCAGTGGGTGATTGGGGGTGTGGAGGGGTGGGTCAGTGGGTGGTTGTGAGTGTGGAGAGGTGTGTCAGTGGGTGATTGGAGGTGTGGAGGGGTGGGTCAGTGGGTGGTTGTGAGTGTGGAGAGGTGTGTCAGTGGGTGATTGGGGGTGTGGAGGGGTGGGTCAGTGGGTGATTGGGGGTGTGGAGGGGTGGGTCAGTGGGTGGTTGGGTGTGTGGAGGGGTGGGTCAGTGGGTGGTTGGGAGAGTGGAGGGGTGGGTCAGTGGGTGGTTGGGAGTGTGGAGGGGTGGGTCAGTGGGTGGTTGGGTGTGTGGAGGGGTGGGTCAGTGGGTGGTTGGGAGAGTGGAGGGGTGGGTCAGTGGGTGGTTGGGAGTGTGGAGGGGTGGGTCATTGGGTGGTTGGAGGTGTGGAGGGGTGGGACAGTGGGTGATTGGGGGTGTGGAGGGGTGGGTCAGTGGGAGATTGGGGGTGTGGAGGGGTGGGTCAGTGGGAGATTGGGGGTGTGGAGGGGTGGGTCAGTGGGTGATTGGGGTGTGGAGGGGTGGGTCAGTGGGTGGTTGAGGGTGTGGAGGGGTGGGTCAGTGGGTGATTGGTGTGGAGGGGTGGGTCAGTGGGTGATTGGGGGTGTGGAGTGGTGGGTCAGTGGGTGTTTGGGGGTGTGGAGGGGTGGGTCAGTGGGTGATTGGGGGTGTGGAGTGGTGGGTCAGTGGGTGATTGGGGGGTGTGGAGGGGTGGGTCAGTGGGTGATTGGGGGTGGGGAGGGGTGGTTCAGTGGGTGATTGGGGGTGTGGAGGGGTGGGTCAGTGGGTGGTTGGGTGTGTGGAGGGGTGGGTCAGTGGGTGGTTGGGAGAGTGGAGGGGTGGGTCAGTGGGTGGTTGGGAGTGTGGAGGGGTGGGTCATTGGGTGGTTGGAGGTGTGGAGGGGTGGGACAGTGGGTGATTGGGGGTGTGGAGGGGTGGGTCAGTGGGTGATTGGGGGTGTGGAGGGGTGGGTCAGTGGGAGATTGGGGGTGTGGAGGGGTGGGTCAGTGTGTGATTGAGGGTGTGGAGGGGCGGGTCAGTGGGTGATTGGGGATGTGGAGGGGTGAGTCAGTGGGTGGTTAGGGGTGTGGAGGGGTGGGTCAGTGGATGGTTGGCGGTGTGGAGAGGTGTGTCAGTGGGTGATTGGGGGTGTGGAAGGGTGTGTCAGTGGGTGGTTGGGTGTGTGGAGGGGTGGGTCAGTGGGTGGTTGTGTGTGTGGAGGGGTGGGTCAGTGGGTGGTTGGGAGAGTGGAGGGGTGGGTCAGTGGGTGGGTGGGTCAGTGGGTGGTTGGGAGTGTGGAGGGGTGGGTCATTGGGTGATTGGGGGTGTGGAGGGGCGGGTCAGTGGGTGGTTGGGGGTGTGGAGGGGTGGGTCAGTGGATGGTTGGGGTGTGGAGGGGTGGGTCAGTGTGTGATTGAGGGTGTGGAGGGGTGGGTCAGTGGGTGATTGGGGGTGTGGAGGGGTGGGTCTGGGTGATGGGGGTGTGGAGGGGTGGGTTCGTGGGTGGAGGTGTCAATCAGACTCACTGCTTGGGGAAAGTCACTGTTTTCAAGTCTGGTGGGTCCCGGTGTGGATGCTACGTAGCCCCCTCCCCGACGGGAGTGGGACAGACAGGCCGTGAGCAGGGTGGGTGGGATCCCTCACGGTCCCGGTGTGGATGCTACATAGCCCCCTCCCCGATGGGAGTGGGACAGACAGTCCGTGAACAGGGTGGGTGGGATCCTTCACGGTCCCGGTGTGGATGCTACATAGCCCCCTCCCCGATGGGAGTGGGATGGACAGTCCGTGAGCGGGGTGGGTCGGATCCTTCACGGTCCCGGTGTGGATGCTACGTAGCCACCTCCCCGATGGGAGTGGGACAGACAGTCCGTGAGCAGGGTGGGTGGGATCCTTCACGGTCCTGGAGTGGATGCTACGTAGCCCCCTCCCCGACGGGAGTGGGACAGACAGTCCGTGAGCAGGGTGGGTGGGATCCCTCACGGTCCCGGTGTGGATGCTGCGTAGCCCCCTCCCCGACGGGAGTGGGACAGACAGTCCACGGGATCCTTCTCGATGTTCCTGGTCCCTTTCCCGGCACCTTTCTGTAGATATGTCCTTGACGGCGAGTTGGCTGGTGCCAGTAATGCGTTGAGCAGCTTCAACTGCCCAAGAAGCTTGTACAGTAATTAAACAGTATTCCCCCCTGCTGCTGCTGGTCCACCATGGAAAAGAACAGAGGGAGGGAGGGAGCTGTTACCCCTGTCGCTGTCCGGAACCATCCTCAGAGCTGTGGCCGTATTCAGGAGTTAAGCATTTGGCCGCTGGTGTATTTCCAGTGTGCTTTCCATTGGTGTTCTGTGCATTGTCCCACCCATCTGCGCCCCCATCACAACCCTTCACGTCCTGAACCGCTACTGCTTTACCTTTTCCTGTCAGAGTCAGCTTCTGCACAGACGTCCCTGTGCCCAGAGTCACTTCATGGACAGACAATCAATCTGTGTGTACAAACTTATATTTGTTTTGTTTTCTTTCTATTATTGTGTTCTTTATCTTATTTCTTCGTTCTGCATCAGATCTGGAGCTGCAATTATTTCGTTCTCCTTTACACTGTGTACTGGAGATCACTGTACTATGTCTTGTTTACGTACATTGCGCCAACTGCTGAAAGCTGGGCACATGTGCCGAGCGAGCCCCCTCCGGAGGTGACCCTGTACATCCAGCTGGCACGCCCAAGACCTTTGCACGGTATTGTGGCAGATAGTGTCTGCACTGGAGACCGAGTAAACCTCCCTCCGGCGGACAGCTTCGAGCGAGTTTCTGTGATCGATCCTGGGAAAATGTCCTTCATCCTTTTTTTTCCCTGTTCCTTTTGTTTTTAGGAGGTTAAATCTGAAAATGTAAAGCTGTCGGTGAACGACTTTCTCATCAAGGCTTCGGCTCTGGCCTGCTTGAAGGTTCCGGAAGCAAACTCCTCCTGGCAGGACACCATCATCAGGCAGTGAGTGGTGGGCTGGACCCTTCATACCCCTCCTATCCACGTCTCTCCAAGCTTCTCTCGAGCGTTGAAATCAAACTGGCGTACACCATTTCTGCTGGCAGCTCGTTCCTCACTCTCACCACCCCTCGGAGTGAAGAGGCTTCCTGTCACGTTCCCCTTCAACGCCTCGTCTTCCACCCGTAACCCCTGACCTTGACCTCGGCTCAGCCAACCTCAGTGGGGGGGGGGGGGGGGCGGGGGGGAACTTGCTATCTGTTAAAGTTAAAGTAAGTCCCCCCCGAGCCTTACAGGCTCGCCAGGCCCGTGCTCATGCCGGTGTCCGTGGTGTGAGGCGACAGAGTACGAGACTCCCCCGCCCCGATAGGACGTCAGTCTATCCCGAGGTTAACCCCCAGCGTTTTGCCGGTATCCGTTTTCAGCCGGGCGGACCAGAGCGATGTGTGTGGTTAAATGCCTCGCTCAAGGACACAACATGTCGCCTCGGCCGGGGCTCGAACTCACAACCCTCGGATTGCCAGTCTGACGCCTTAACCACGCGCCACAACCCTATCAGTACCCCTCGTAATTTTGTTATACCTCTATCAGATCTTCCCTCGCTCTCCTACGTTCTGGGGACTGAAGCTCCCAACCTGTTCAGCCTTTCCCCATAACTCAAGGCCTCAAGTCTCGGTCAGCATCCCAAACTTTCTCTGCACTCTTTCAGTCTCATTATTGACATCTTTTCCTGCGGGTCGGTGATCAGAACTGCACACACCCCTCCAGGTTAGGGCTCGGACATGACACGCCAGCTCCTGTGCTCGGTTCACGGAGACCGACCTGCCAGAAGCCTTCTTTACGACCCTACCCCGGAGAGTGACCACCAGCCTCCCTGTGACGTGAGATACACAACACGCCGTAGGCTGCAGGAGAATTAATATCTTAAGGGATGATAAGTTGAGGACTAAAACTCTTAAGACTGTGTACTGCCCGCTCTTTGCTTTCCTGTGTGTGGCCTTTTGGCTGGTGTGGGGAAAAAAATCATCGGCTGGAGACTTGAGTGTAACCGGTTGGTCCGAGTAATTCTGGCTGTGGTTGTTATTGCAGAGATTGAGCCTCGGCCTGCTAATGGAGCTGCACTGGCCCTCGGCGCCCGGCCGCGCAGTCCCGCCCTACCAATCAGCACGTCTTCGGACCGTGGGAGGGACCCAGGGCGCTGGGGGGAAGCCCAAGTGGTCACGGGGTTGGCGGGGGGGGGGGGGGGGGACGACACACGAACTCCTCAGAGGTGGCGGCGGGACCGGGGGACAACTTCTGGGCCGCCCGCTCGCGAAACGGTGAAGCTGTCAGTCTGGTGCAGCACCGACGAGGCGCGCTCGTCCCCGGGACACCCCCCCACTCCCCGCCGGTCCTCTGCCGTGTCCCCAGCTCGCTCGCAGAGCCCCACCGGGACTGCGGCACCATCCGTGGGAGTTGAGAGGATAACGGTGGGATTAATTCCCGCGTGCGAGCTCCAGGCCGGGTGGGATTCCTGTTTCCAGGGGCACACGGGGTCGGGCGTGCTTCGTTGGCATTAGGAGCAGGGTGACACACACACACGGGCTGCCCCCAGCGCACCCTCGTTGACTTTACTTGATGCCGACGGCCTGTCTGGCCGTATATTTTGGCGTGCGTGCGACAGACGAAACCAAGCCTCTGCTTTCGGTGCCGTTCCTCACTGAAAATAGGGTGGACTATTGTCCCCTGCCCCCCCGTTCGCACCGATCAATGGGCCGGAACCCAGCTCCCCCGCCCAGCGTCGGTACCCGTTACACCACCCGGGGCCCATTGGGGACTGCGCTGTGACCTACCCCAGCCCGCCCTCCCGCCAGGGGCTAAGAGCGCTGGTTCCAGCAGTCGACCGGGAGCCAGGGAGAGGGGTGTTACCATGGTGAGCGTGTGTCGCGATCGGGGGAGCTGGTACCCGACGACTCGGCCGAACAGAAACCCCTCCTGCCCGCGGCTGGTGGTGGAGAAGGGGGAACACAGAATGCAGACCATTACAGCACAGCCCTTTGGCCCACAGTGTTGTGCCGATTCTATTTAACCTACTCTACGATCGATCTGGCCCTTCCCTCTGTTTGTCTTGCATCTGTGTGCAAGAATCTTGAAAATATCCGCTTCTGCCACCACTCCTGCCAATGCATTCCACATTCCTGCCACTCTGTTTAAAAAACACCTATTTCTGACATCCCCCTACACTTCACTCCAGTCGCTTTAAAATAATCCCCTCCCCCGCCAGGTATTTGCTGTTCCCATGCCCTGGGAGATCATCTCTTCCTGTCTCCTCTTACTGTTGTACGCCTCTCACCTTTCATCTGCTTTGCTCCAAAGCAAAAAGCCCTCGCTCGTTCAACCTTTCCTCTTAAGACACGCTCTCCAATCCAGGTTAAAATCTCCTCTTCGGCCCTCTCCAAAAGCATCCGCGTTCTTCCTGTAAGGACGCGGCCAGAACTGGGCATGACTTTCCAGGCAAGAGGAAGTCTGCAGATGCCGGGAATCCGAGCAAAAGTGCTGGAGGAACTCGGCAGGCCGGGCAGCGTCCATGGGGAAAAAGTGCACTCGATGTCTCGGGCTGAGACCCTCCGGCGGGACAGAGAGAAAAAAGCTGAGGAGTAGATTTAAAAGGTGGGGCGGGGGGAGCAGAGAGAGAAACACCAGGTGAGAGGTGAGACCCGGGAGGGTCGGGGATGAAGTAAAGAGCTGGGAAGTTGGTTGGTGACAAGGGGCCACGGAAGAACGAGAGGGTTGGGGAGAGCATCAGGATGAGCGGGCCAGGAGAAAACGAGAGATAATGTTCCCAGTGCGCTCCAGTCAGGGTTCTACAGAGCTGCAATCCCCTGCCTGATAAAGGCCAACACACCACATGTAGGCTGCTTTCACCAACCTCTGCAGCTTTGGGAGATCTGCGGCCGTGAAGCCCAAGATCTCTTTGTCCCTCCGCGCTGGTGAGATTCCTGCCATTAGCCTTTCCAAAGTGAGTCACTCCACGGCTGTCCAGCTTAAGCTCCCACCTGCTGCTCCTCAACTGGGCCAGTGTCCCATTTGTGACCCTTGGCAACCTTCTGCGCCGCCCGCAACTCCTCCGTGACGCCCGCAGACTTTCTCACCCCACCCCTCCCGCTTCCTCGCCCAAGCTGTGCTTTTCTCCGCACCAGGCACCACGTCGTGGATGTCAGTGTTGCTGTGAGTACCCCTGCTGGCCTGATCACTCCCATCGTGTTCAACGCGCACATCAAGGGGCTGGCTTCCATCAGCACCGATGTGAAATCCCTGGCTGAGAGGGCTCGCGAGGGCAAACTCCAACCCCACGAGTTCCAGGTAAGTGTCAACGTCTGAACAAAGGAATTCGGTGTGCTACCTAATATCCTGATGCGTTGCAAACCACTGTTCTCTTTCTAATGATACTTCTTGTAAGATTTGTACTTTAAACTCGTGTACTTTTCACACTCGCGGTACAGCAGCTCAACTAACGGTTTTATCGCCTTTTTCATTTTTCATTGGCTGAGCATTAGCACGTGACCCAGGTGATGTAATCGTTTAAATCTTGTAGCCCATTAACCAGCTCATCCCTCCCTAGGGGATTTCTCATCTATAAAGCTGATCAGAGGCGCCACCTTATTCATTCCTTTCTCTTTGCATGCGTTCACCTCTCTAGCATCGTTTCTCAGTTCTTTACTTAGTGTTTGTTTTGTATCCTGGAATAAGTGATCATTAGAGTTAAGACTGCTTGCCATTTTTGAGCCCTGGATCAGAAGACAAACGAGAGATCCAACATTTGTGAGAGGTGTAACGCACACGCTATCGGCTGGTGTATGTCTCGGGGAAAATCTGCCCACCTGCCAAACCGCGTCTCCCGTATGCGTGGATGCTGTGAAGTGCACACTGGTACAAACCCACACACACACAATATCAGACCGCACACCACGTACGGTTACAGAATACACTTTATAAATCTTACTGGAACTAGGTAATTCATAGCGATACAATATAAAAAGAAAAGAAAAAGGCGCCAAAACTTATCAGAGTTCAAAAAATTTGTGCACAACGGTCGGAACGCAATTATCGAAGCCTTTGGTCCACAATCCGATCTTCTCCGACCTCCTCGACCCTCCGCCTGGGACCAACCTCGGTGGCCGACCAGAGCACATCCCGCACATCCTCCTTCCTCGCGATCCCCCCCTCGACCTCCCCAGAAGTCCCCGCACAACACTAGCTCACAGACCAACACTAGAGAATAACATCCATCCCATTTGGTCGAAGAATGAAATCAGATCTCGTTCTCAGTAATTATAACCCAAACAAGCTTTGGGAGAAAGCACTCTCTCTCCAGTTACCCCAACAAAGAAGCATTCTTACTTTAAACATAACGAGAAGCCATTCTGATTGACATACGCAGTAACATAAAGACCCACACCCACACATACACACCCCTTACAGAGGCAAACGGGAAGACTTGGGAAAGATTGTCCAGTCATGGATATATGAGGCTGGGTTTTGTGTAAAATTATTAGAATCTTTTTTATATATATATAGCCTGGGGGTGGTAATGGGGGCAAGCTCCCACTGCCTATTAAAAGCTCCCAATGGCGCGTATCTCAAATAGCCTCTGACAACCAAGTCAACTCCTGGCCTTCACTGTGACTTAGCGACCAGGCCCAGTGGAACTGTTTCTCCTTGACGGGAGAAGGGGCGAAGGCGGGTTACTGGCTGGGTGGAGGGGGGGGAGCCCGCTAAGTGAGCAACAGCTGGCTCTCCGTATCGTACAGCCTGGGCTTGTGCGTCACGTAGACAGCTGGGGCGCAACATGGACACCGAGCGGCCTCGATACCAGTCAGGTCTACATCATGAAATGTGTTGTTTTTGTGCAATGTGTAAAAATAAATCTATAGATTACAGTAACTATAAATATAGTGTGCAAAAAGAGAGGGGGGGGAAATAGTGAGGTTGTGTTTGTGGGTTCAATGTCTGTACGGAAACCTGATGGCGGAGGGGAAGAAGCTGTTCCTGAATCGCTGAGTGTGTGTCTTCAGGCTCCTGTACCTCCTCCCTGATGGCGGAGGGGTGGAAGCTGTTACTGAATCGCTGAGTGTGTGTCTTCAGGCTCCTGTACCTCCTCCCTGATGGCGGAGGGGACGAAGCAGTTCCTGAATCGCTGAGTGTGTGCCTTCAGGCTCCTGTACCTCCTCCCTGATGGCGGAGGGGAAGAAGCTGTTCCTGAATCGCTGAGCGTGTGTCTTCAGGCTCCTGTACCTCCTCCCTGATGGCGGAGGGGAAGAAGCTGTTCCTGAATCGCTGAGTGTGTGTCTTCGGGCTCCTGTACCTCCTCCCTGATGGCGAAGGGGAAGAAGCTGTTCCTGAATCGTTGAGTGTGTGTCTTCAGGCTCCTGTACCTCCTCCCTGATGGCGGAGGGGAAGAAGCTGTTCCTGAATCACTGAGTGTGTGTCTTCAGGCTCCTGTACCTCCTCCCTGATGGCAAAGGGGAAGAAGCTGAATCGCTGAGAGTGTGTCTTCAGGCTCCTGTACCTCCTCCCTGATGGCGGAGGGGAAGAAGCTGTTCCTGAATCGCTGAGTGTGTGTCTTCAGGCTCCTGTACCTCCTCCCTGATGGCGGAGGCAAAGAATCTGTTCCTGAATCGCAGAGTGTGTGTCTTCAGGCTCCTTTCACAATGACTTGGGGAAGACCTTTGCAATATAGTCCCTCTGATGATAAAGTTAGAGCGGTGTTTGTAATTTTCGTTAAGATTAAGGACTTATTACTAACCCACTGCTTTCCCTCCCCCTCTTGACATCAGGGCGGTACTTTTACGATCTCGAACCTGGGGATGTACGGTATAAAGAACTTCTCGGCCATTATCAACCCACCTCAGGCGTGCATTCTGGCTGTGGGCGGATCGGAACAAAGGCTACTTCCCGCAGACAACGAGAAAGGGTAGGCAACACGCACGCTGAAAGCTGACTAAACCTGTAACTCTCGGTTCGGCTAGCTGCTTAATCTAGGGGGAGACAGCCCCCTGCCCAGCCAAACTTGAGAAATCTCGTTTGGGTGGGTGCTGTGTCCCCTGTTCCAAATCAGTACCCCGAAATAACAAATGGTACACAATACGTGATTAAACGATTACGCTCTATAATTCTTAATTTGACTCTATGGTTAGTAAAGAAACAAGAAAAAAGGGCCCATTCTCGTGGAAGTCCAATGTGCAAATGTTGAAGCTCATGGTTCAATCCACTGGTTTCCCGTCGACCTCCTCCGAGCATGGCCGACCCTCGGACCCTCACTCCAAATCCACTCACGTCCGGCGGTCTACCAGCTCTCTCCGTTCATGTCTTCTCTCCTCGGCAAAAGACCATGAAATCCCAGCTCCCAGACCCACAAAAAATAACACCATCCCTCTCAGTGGATAGCCCCACATTCCGAAGCCCCGATATCTCTAGTCGTAACCCAAACATTGCTGCTGCAGAGAAACCACTACTTTAGCAGTGAAACTTTACACCGCGTTACAAACGTATTGAATCCCTAGACTTGTTCTCACTCTGTGAGACTGAGAATGTGCACAGCTGGGCTGGGAGTTTACGCTCTGGCGCGAACATTAACCGGATCTTTAAATACAACAATATCAGAAACTGAAGGCCGGAGAAAGGGCTGCGGACGGTGGGAATACAGGGCCATAGAAGAGAGCGGCACAGGGAGAGGCCCCCCTCGGGCCACCGCATCTGCACTGAGCGCGATTCCGAATTAAAATCTCTCCTGCCTGCAGCTGACCCACGCCCCTCCCACACCCGCCTGTTCACGACACCGCTGTCCCATCGGCTTCCACCGCCCGGTAGCACGTTGTGGGAGCCCGCCGCTCTCCGCGGAGCAGAAAAAGGACACGTGCCTCTCTCCAACACCCCTCTCCTCCGCCACGGTGGCGTCGTGGTTATCCAGATCGCAGTTCTGGTGACGCCCGAGACGAGCTTCCCCACTCTCTCCGCGACACCGTGGAGTTAGCGGCAGGTTGCTGGGTTGGAAGGGGCCTGACCCACACTTTATCTCAAAATATGCCCTCTCGCATTCGACATTTCCACCCCGGGATAAAAGTTTTGATGCCCCAATTGAAATCAGAAAGTAAATCGTTTTACCAGGGCGGCCATCGACCTGAAGCGATTAAACCCTCTGCACGGATCTGCAGGGCGTTTTCTAATCTAGTAAGATAAATCGATTTCTATCGGGCGACTCAAAGCTGTGGATTCGATCCTTTCTGCGATGTCCCGCCCAGCTGAGCCGTCGGGGGGGGGGGGGGGGGTAACTTGGGAGAGAGGTGGTTTTAAGCTCTGACCGTTCCCCGTTCCCACAGGTTCGACGTCGCCAAGGTGATGGCCGTGACCCTGAGCTGTGACCATCGCGTCGTGGACGGGGCCGTTGGGGCGCAGTGGCTCGCCGAGTTCAAGAAGTTCCTCGAGAGGCCGTCAACCATGTTGTTGTAGACCGTTGTCGGTCAGACCTCGCGCACTGCTTTCCATTTGTAAATTCCTCAGTCTTGCATGAGAGTCTCACTGTCCTGTTACAGATTGTAAGTATTTATATACACTGTGAACGAGATGTGCAGTTGAACTAGAATTCAGAGTTTATACAGAGGGGGGAGCTTCTCCAGGCTTTCTAGTTGTCCGTCCCCTCCCAGCACTGAGGTCTCTGGACCTTCTGTCGGCGTAACTGTAGCTCCAGGCTTTCACGGGGTGGGGCTGCCCCGCCCCCTCCACCTCTCGCAGCCCGGGTCTGGGGCCGTGCGTGGCGGAGAGGGAAAACCGACGCCACTGGCCAATCCTGCGCTGTTTCCCAAGCAGCCAGCTGGCGTCCTTGCTCAATTACTTCCACGGTCAGTCGCAGAGGGTTGGATTTGCCACCCGTGCTTCGGGTAAAAACACTGGGAATAAGCAGGCACCAGTTTAAACCAGGAGGCTTTCTTTTCTGGATTTGTACGATTAGAATCGGTGAAAGCTTCTCTCCGACGCAGTTGGGGATGAATTAGGACAGATTAAGACAGCCATCCAGTTCAGGTCTACCTCACTTTAGTTGAGCTTTTTTAATTAAAAGCATCCAAGTTCCAGCTTGACTGCCGGCCTGTCGTCCAGTGTCTGCGTCAGATGGTGCAGAGGGTTTGGAACGATTACGAGGACGGGTGATAGGGAAGATTTACGCCTGGGTGTTGGTGCCTGCAAGGCTTCTCCTCTCCCTGTTCCTTCTGCATCCAGGACAAGGTGACGCAGGATGCAGTGGAACTCCACACCTCTGCAATTGCCCACTTTTGAGCCGTATTTTACAATTGGGTCCGAAAGAGGGCAGTTGTGCAGTTGGCCGACGCGCTGGCAGCGGCCGGAGCAGGTAGCACACACAGGCTGCAAGTCTGCACCGACTGCTGTTCACCATCAGCTGAAGTTTTTAAAGTATTCCCTTTTTTTCTGCCACAAGAGTTTAATGGTTCAAGTGAGCTTATACACACACACACACTTCCCCCGCTATGTGAAGGTAGAGCGTTCCTATGAAACGGCTCGTAAGCCGGAATGTCATAAAGCCAAGAAGCGATTACCGTTAATTTATACGGGAAAAGTTTATGAGCGTTTGCAGACCCAAAAAATAACCTACCAAATCACACCAAATAGCACTGAAAAACCTAAAATAACAGTAACATATTGTAAAAGCAGGAATGAACTGATAAATACACAGCCTATATAAAGTAGGAATACTTTTCTGCAATTATTGCGGCACTGTCCGCCGCAGCGAAAATCTCACGCAAGCACACTCAGCAGACCTCACAGCAGAAACACACGGTGCAAGAGCTCCGGGCAGAAACACACCGCGCAAGGGCTCCCGGCAGAAACACACGGCGCAAGGGCTCCCGGCAGAAACACACGGCGCAAGCACTTCCGGCAGAAACACACGGCACAAGAGCTCCAGGCAGAAACACACGGCGCAAGGGCTCCCGGCAGAAACAGACGGCTCAAGAGCTCCCGGCAGAAACACGGCGCAAGGGCTCCCGGCAGAAACACACGGCGCAAGGGCTCCCGGCAGAAACACACGGCGCAAGCGCTCTTGGTAGAAACACGTGGTGCAGGAGCCTCACGCATTTTTCTATCATACAGTTCTTTGTAAGCACTCACACCATCCTGCAAATATGCCCTAAACCTACGTACCCTTTCAAAATTAAAGTCATACTTTTCTGCAATCATCGCAGCGTTGTCAATCGCAGCGAAAATCTCACACAATTGTATCACGTTCAGTTCCTGGACAACTTCGCTTTCGGGCTGTTCGCTACTGTGTTCGGCTTCAATTGTTATTCTTTCATCAGCTCTTCATCTCTCAGTTCTTGGTCATGGGATGCCAAAACCTCTTCAACATCATCTTCGTCAAATTCCACAAACCCTTAGCCAAACTCACTGTGCCCTTACTTGGTTCACCACGATCGAAGGGCTGAGTTGTGTCTAGTTTTACGCTAGGTGTAACCACCCTGGCGCGCTCTTTTAGGCTTTTCTGACACCTGAGTACCCACCTTGCTAACAGAGGCGCAAAAATAAATCGACAGAAAGCACAGATGTTCACAGGCACGTGTTTAAGCGATGCCGGCTGGAATGCAGTTCCAGGGGGAGGAACTTGGCCGCCTTTTTTTCTAACAGTGAAAACACCTTCTGTTAGCGAAAACAGGTAACTGATGTAGGTCTTTCGTAATAGCGAATCAACGTAAAGCGAACGTTCGAAAAACGGGGGACACCTGTGTGTGTGTGTGTATTTATTTTTTTTGTTAAATACTCTCACCAGAAACAGATCTGCTTTGTCCAGGTTCTGTTTTGTGTGCAGACACTGCAGTCAGCACGCTGAACCAGGACTGGGAACAAAGGGGACCGTTCTTAGCCTGGAGCTTCAGATTATGCCATCGTCTTTCTGTAACGGGAGGGACCAGATCGCTATAAAAGCAACAATGGTGCCACACGACGGCCCCGCTCCTGTCTGATAATCCCTACCCTCAGTGTGTGCGCCTGAATTAATTTTTTTTGTGTGTTTTTACCTTGATACTCCAGTATCTTTTGCCCGATTGCTTCCGAGAAGATGGAGGGGAAGGGGGAGGGTGCGCAGGTCAGAGATGTACAAGGAAGCCCAATGTAGAATACTGTACATTATTCACGTTTGTATATGGACATATCATCGAGTTTTACGTCCCCGATGTGCATCTGCAGAGTCTGTGTGTGTGTGTGTGTGTGTGTGTCCGAGCGAGAGACCTTTGCATCGTCATTCTCAAATTGCGAGCTGTGTGAAGGAATTCTGGACTTCATTAATTAAACCAAATCTCCATTCTCGAATCAGACTTGATGTCCTTGCCTCTGCCTGTCTGTGTAAATGTATCTTGCCTGTGGGGGTGCAATAGTGTTTGGTTGGGGTGTAGGGTTAGGGGTTATAATTTATAGTCGCAAGCCTGTGTTCAGTAACTGTCCTTGAGGTTGTGTTTGGCTGCGAAGGAAGCGGGCCAGGCATCTTTCTCTCTCTCTGTGCCCCACGTTACGCTTCTGTCCCCTGTATTTACTGTGGGAGGCTGCGTGAGTGAGAGAGCCTCACAGCTCCGCTGCTTTGGGTGCAGAAGATCGGTACCGTAAAGAAAAAAAAATCTCAAATCAGCCATGTTTCAGTAAAGGAACGTTTCGGCTATGAATAAAAAAAATTCAGTCTGCGTTAAACCCGTTTAAAGAAGAAAAAAAAACAGGTTCCGAACACAGTTTGCTTTTAATCTGCGGCAAAGGGAAGCAGTTCACAGAATCGGGGAGCTGAATTCCGTCAGCAAGATTGTCGTGCTTAACGTGTGTCGTTACGTCCTCAGTCGGTGGCGACTGGTGGGGGAGCTTGCGCCTGAAGCCGGGAATAGAAGTCAAACAAAGTAGAAGCTGTTAAAGGTTCCCCGGTGATTTATTCCACACAGGAAGTACCGGCAGGTTTTCGGATCGTGGGCCCGGGCGCTTCTACAGTGCCCAGAGAGTCCTGCCTGGTGTTTCCCTATCATCTTCAATGTTCTGTTTAGCGCACAGAGACCCAGTCCACACAGTTTCCTCTTCTTAATCCACTGCCCACCCTAGTACCTATATATTTGATATAGATGCCTCCCTTTCCCCTCTCTGTCCCATCTTTCTCGCCACATTTGGATGATTTTTCCCCAGAATACACACACTTAGCCTCTGCTTTGCTGATACTAATGTGCGTGTCTGTATTAACGCTCCCTTTGCCAACTCATCCATCCTGTCGTTTCCCCTTCACCCCTCCGTGAGCTGGAGCCCATCGATATTTAACCTGACCTCCCTGATATGCAGCCCTTGTGACTGACTGAAGGACTTCATACAGTCCTTCTTGCCGGCTGTTTTGAGTAAAAACACCTTAAACTTGCTGGAACTGAGGCTGAACCTGAGCATATCAAGGCTTTGACTAGTCTAGCTTTCTCCTCCCATCGCAATGCAACCAGCATCTCCACTGTGTATACCCCACCCTGACTTATTATGTGTTCTTCTGCTGATTGCAATTTCCTTTGCTGGTATGGACACCCCAGACCCTGTCACTCCTGTTTCAGGTTCCTTAGCACCATCCGTGTAAATCTGAGTGTTAATCGCTGTCGGGAAGAGGAGTCAGTGGAACGTGTGATTCCCAGTCGCAGGAAGCATGGGATACGGAGAGAGATGATGAGAGTTAATCTAAGGGAACTGGGGGTGCAGGAATTCAAAGTGAAAGGGTGACTGGGCTTGGGTGAGAGGGCACAGATAAGGGTACTTTTAGCTTAAGGGATACAGAGTTTTTTTTAAAATAAGCATGAATAGGCTACCAGGATGGCCAAAGAAGGAAGAATAAAGTGTAGATGAGTGGGGTGGGCGGGGGGGTTGTGTGAGTGTGTCTGTGTGTGTGTTGCTCTGGATTTCCAGCATCTGCAGAATCTCTCGTGTTTATTCCTCTCCATAGACGCTGCCTGACCTGCTGAGTTCCTCCAGCATTGTGTGTGTGTGTGTGTGTGTGTGTGTCAGTGTGAGTGTGTGTGTGTGTGTGTGTGTGTGTGTGTGTGTGTGTGTGTGTGTGTCAGTGTGAGTGTGTGTGTGTGTGTGTGTGTGTGTGTGTGTGTGTCTGTGAGTGTGTGTGTGTGTGTCTGTGTGTGTGTTGCTCTGGATTTCCAGCATCTGCAGAATCTCTCGTGTTTATTCCTCTCCATAGACGCTGCCTGACCTGCTGAGTTCCTCCAGCATTGTGTGTGTGTGTGAGAGAGAGAGAGAGGGTGAAGGGATTTGGAGTGTGAGGGGCAGAAGGTGGCGGGAATGCACCAATAAGCTGGGTGCCAGCCGCCGTAAAACATGGAAGAAGAGGAGGCCCTTCCAGCCCGTCATGTCCGTACTGACTCTGGTGCTCTTACGTGCCCCTCCATTCCCAGCGAGTTAAACCTCGCTCAGCCCCTCGATCGCTGAGGGGCACCCTCCCACGCTCAGCCTAATCTAAAGGCAGTCCCAGCCGTGACTGAGAGTACATCCCACAACATTCCTTCTGCCGAAAAGGTTTTCCTTCCACTTCATAACATATTGAACGTTGAAAGGCCAAGACAGAGCGGGCGTGGAGAAGATGTTTCCTATAGTGGGGGAGTCTAGGACCAGAGGACACTGATAGAGTGGATGTGGAGAGGATGTTTCCTATAGTGGGGGAGTCTAGGACCAGAGGGCACAGATAGAGTGGATGTGGAGAGGACGTTTCCTATAGTGGGGGAGTCTAGGACCAGAGGGCACAGATAGAGTGGATGTGGAGAGGATGTTTCCTATAGTGGGGGAATCTAGGACCAGAGGGCACAGATAGAGTGGGTGTGCAGAGGATGTTTCCTATAGTGGGGGGGTATATGACCAGAGGACACAGATAGAGTGGATGTGGAGAGGATGTTTCCTATAGTGGGGGGAGACTAGGACCAGAGGACACAGATAGAGTGGGTGTGCAGAGGATGTTTCCTATAGTGGGGGAGTCTCGGACCAGAGGACACAGATAGAGTGGGTGTGGAGAGGATGTTTCCTAAAGTGGGGGAGACTAGGACCAGAGGACACAGATAGAGTGGATGTGGAGAGGATGTTTCCTATAGTGGGGGAGTCTAGTACCAGAGGACACAGATGGAGTGGATGTGGAGAGGATGTTTCCTATAGTGGGGGAGCCTAGGACCAGAGGACACAGATAGAGTGGATGTGCAGAGGATGTTTCCTATAGTGGAGGAGTCTAGGACCAGAGGACACAGATAGAGTGGATGTGGAGAGGATGTTTCCTGTAGTGGAGGAGTCTAGGACCAGAGGGCACAGATAGAGTGGATGTGGAGAGGATGTTTCCTATCGTGGGGGAGTCTAGGACCAGAGGACACAGAGTGGATGTGGAGAGGATGTTTCTTACAGTGGGGGAGTCTAGGACCAGAGGACACAGATAGAGTGGATGTGGAGAGGATGTTTCTTACAGTGGGGGAGTCTAGGACCAGAGGACACAGATAGAGTGGATGTGGAGAGGATGTTTCCTATAGTGGGGGAATCTAGGACCAGAGGGCACAGATAGAGTGTGTATGGAGAGGATATTTCCTATAGTGGCAGAGTCTTGGACCAGAGGACACAGACAGAGTGGATGTGGAGAGGATGTTTCCTATAGTGGGGGAGTCTAGTACCAGAGGACACAGATGGAGTGGATGTGGAGAGGATGTTTCCTATAGTGGGGGAGTCTAGGACCAGAGGACACAGATAGAGTGGATGTGGAGAGGATGTTTCCTATAGTGGGGGAGTCTAGGACCAGAGGCCACAGATAGAGTGGATGTGGAGAGGATGTTTCCTATAGTGGGGGAGCCTAGGACCACAGATAGAGTGGATGTGCAGAGGATGTTTCCTATAGTGGAGGAGTCTAGGACCAGAGGACACAGATAGAGTGGATGTGGAGAGGATGTTTCCTGTAGTGGAGGAGTCTAGGACTAGAGGGCACAGATAGAGTGGATGTGGAGAGGATGTTTCCTATCGTGGGGGAGTCTAGGACCAGAGGACACAGATAGAGTGGGTGTGCAGAGGATGTTTCCTATAGTGGGGGAGTATATGACCAGAGGACACAGATAGAGTGGATGCGGAGAAGATGTTTCCTATAGTGGGGGGAGACTAGGACCAGAGGACACAGATAGAGTGGGTGTGCAGAGGATGTTTCCTATAGTGGGGGAGTCTCGGACCAGAGGACACAGATAGAGTGGGTGTGGAGAGGATGTTTCCTATAGTGGGGGAGTCTAGTACCAGAGGACACAGATGGAGTGGATGTGGAGAGGATGTTTCCTATAGTGGGGGAGTCTAGGACCAGAGGACACAGATAGAGTGGATGTGGAGAGGATGTTTCCTATAGTGGGGGAGTCTAGGACCAGAGGACACAGATAGAGTGGATGTGGAGAGGATGTTTCCTATAGTGGGGGAGCCTAGGACCACAGATAGAGTGGATGTGCAGAGGATGTTTCCTATAGTGGAGGAGTCTAGGACCAGAGGACACAGATAGAGTGGATGTGGAGAGGATGTTTCCTGTAGTGGAGGAGTCTAGGACTAGAGGGCACAGATAGAGTGGATGTGGAGAGGATGTTTCCTATCGTGGGGGAGTCTAGGACCAGAGGACACAGATAGAGTGGGTGTGCAGAGGATGTTTCCTATAGTGGGGGAGTATATGACCAGAGGACACAGATAGAGTGGATGCGGAGAAGATGTTTCCTATAGTGGAGGAGTCTGGGACCAGAGGGCACAGATAGAGTGGATGTGGAGAGGATGTTTCCTATCGTGGGGGAGTCTAGGACCAGAGGACACAGACAGAGTGGATGTGGAGAGGATGTTTCTTACAGTGGGGGAGTCTAGGACCAGAGGACACAGATAGAGTGGATGTGGAGAGGATGTTTCCTATAGTGGGGGAATCTAGGACCAGAGGGCACAGATAGAGTGTGTATGGAGAGGATGTTTCCTATAGTGGCAGAGTCTTGGACCAGAGGACACAGACAGAGTGGATGTGGAGAGGATGTTTCCTATAGTGGGGGAGTCTAGTACCAGAGGACACAGATGGAGTGGATATGGAGAGGATGTTTCCTATAGTGGGGGAGTCTAGGACCAGAGGACACAGATAGAGTGGATGTGGAGAGGATGTTTCCTATAGTGGGGGAGTCTAGGACCAGAGGACACAGATAGAGTGGATGTGGAGAGGATGTTTCCTATAGTGGGGGAGCCTAGGACCAGAGGACACAGATAGAGTGGATGTGGAGAGGATGTTTCCTATCGTGGGGGAGTCTAGGACCAGAGGACACAGATAGAGTGGGTGTGCAGAGGATGTTTCCTATAGTGGGGGAGTATATGACCAGAGGACACAGATAGAGTGGATGCGGAGAAGATGTTTCCTATAGTGGGGGGAGACTAGGACCAGAGGACACAGATAGAGTGGATGGGGAGAGGATGTTTCCTATAGTGGGGGAGTATATGACCAGAGGACACAGATAGAGTGGATGCGGAGAAGATGTTTCCTACAGTAGGGGGAGTCTAGGACCAGAGGACACAGATAGAGTGGATGCGGAGAGGATGTTTCCTATAGTGGGGGAGTATATGACCAGAAGACACAGATAGAGTGGATGCGGAGAAGATGTTTCCTATAGTGGGGGAGTCTAGGACCAGAGGACACATAGAGTGGGTGTGCAGAGGATGTTTCCTATAGTGGGGGAGTCTCGGACCAGAGGACACAGACAGAGTGGATGTGGAGAGGATGTTTCTTACAGTGGGGGAGTCTAGGACCAGAGGACACAGATAGAGTGTGTATGGAGAGGATGTTTCCTATCGTGGGGGAGTCTAGGACCAGAGGACACAGACAGAGTGGATGTGGAGAGGATGTTTCTTACAGTGGGGGAGTCTAGGACCAGAGGACACAGATAGAGTGGATGTGGAGAGGATGTTTCTTACAGTGGGGGAGACTAGGACCAGAGGACACAGATAGAGTGGATGTGGAGAGGATGTTTCCTATAGTGGGGGAATCTAGGACCAGAGGGCACAGATAGAGTGTGTATGGAGAGGATATTTCCTATAGTGGCAGAGTCTTGGACCAGAGGACACAGACAGAGTGGATGTGGAGAGGATGTTTCCTATAGTGGGGGAGTCTAGTACCAGAGGACACAGATGGAGTGGATGTGGAGAGGATGTTTCCTATAGTGGGGGAGTCTAGGACCAGAGGACACAGATAGAGTGGATGTGGAGAGGATGTTTCCTATAGTGGGGGAGTCTAGGACCAGAGGACACAGATAGAGTGGATGTGGAGAGGATGTTTCCTATAGTGGGGGAGCCTAGGACCACAGATAGAGTGGATGTGCAGAGGATGTTTCCTATAGTGGAGGAGTCTAGGACCAGAGGACACAGATAGAGTGGATGTGGAGAGGATGTTTCCTGTAGTGGAGGAGTCTAGGACTAGAGGGCACAGATAGAGTGGATGTGGAGAGGATGTTTCCTATCGTGGGGGAGTCTAGGACCAGAGGACACAGATAGAGTGGGTGTGCAGAGGATGTTTCCTATAGTGGGGGAGTATATGACCAGAGGACACAGATAGAGTGGATGCGGAGAAGATGTTTCCTATAGTGGGGGGAGACTAGGATCAGAGGACACAGATAGAGTGGGTGTGCAGAGGATGTTTCCTATAGTGGGGGAGTCTCGGAGCAGAGGACACAGATAGAGTGGGTGTGGAGAGGATGTTTCCTAAAGTGGGGGAGACTAGGACCAGAGGACACAGATAGAGTGGGTGTGGAGAGGATGTTTACTATAATGGGGGAGTCTAGTACCAGAGGACACAGATGGAGTGGATGTGGAGAGGATGTTTCCTATAGTGGGGGAGTCTAGGACCAGAGGACACAGATAGAGTGGATGTGGAGAGGATGTTTCCTATAGTGGGGGAGTCTAGGACCAGAGGACACAGATAGAGTGGATGTGGAGAGGATGTTTCCTATAGTGGGGGAGCCTAGGACCAGAGGACACAGATAGAGTGGATGTGCAGAGGATGTTTCCAATAGTGGAGGAGTCTAGGACCAGAGGACACAGACAGAGTGGATGTGGAGAGGATGTTTCCTGTAGTGGAGGAGTCTAGGACCAGAGGGCACAGATAGAGTGGATGTGGAGAGGATGTTTCCTATCGTGGGGGAGTCTAGGACCAGAGGACACAGACAGAGTGGATGTGGAGAGGATGTTTCTTACAGTGGGGGAGTCTAGGACCAGAGGACACAGATAGAGTGGATGTGGAGAGGATGTTTCTTACAGTGGGGGAGTCTAGGACCAGAGGACACAGATAGAGTGGATGTGGAGAGGATGTTTCCTATAGTGGGGGAGTCTAGGACCAGAGGACACAGATAGAGTGGATGTGGAGAGGATGTTTCCTATAGTGGGGGAGCCTAGGACCAGAGGACGCAGATAGAGTGGATGTGGAGAGGATGTTTCCTATCGTTGGGGAGTCTAGGACCAGAGGACACAGATAGAGTGGGTGTGCAGAGGATGTTTCCTATAGTGGGGGAGTCTAGGACCAGAGGACACAGATAGAGTGGATGTGGAGAGGATGTTTCCTATAGTGGGGGAGCCTAGGACCACAGATAGAGTGGATGTGCAGAGGATGTTTCCTATAGTGGAGGAGTCTAGGACCAGAGGACACAGATAGAGTGGATGCGGAGAAGATGTTTCCTATAGTGGGGGGAGACTAGGACCAGAGGACACAGATAGAGTGGATGGGGAGAGGATGTTTCCTATAGTGGGGGAGTATATGACCAGAGGACACAGATAGAGTGGATGCGGAGAGGATGTTTCCTATAGTGGGGGAGTATATGACCAGAAGACACAGATAGAGTGGATGCGGAGAAGATGTTTCCTATAGTGGGGGAGTCTAGGACCAGAGGACACAGATAGAGTGGGTGTGCAGAGGATGTTTCCTATAGTGGGGGAGTCTCGGACCAGAGGACACAGACAGAGTGGATGTGGAGAGGATGTTTCTTACAGTGGGGGAGTCTAGGACCAGAGGACACAGATAGAGTGTGTATGGAGAGGATGTTTCCTATAGTGGCAGAGTCTTGGACCAGAGGACACAGATAGAGTGGGTGTGAAGAGGATGTTTCCGAGAGTGGGGGAGTCCAGGACCAGAGGACACAGATAGAGTGGGTGTGGAGAGGATGTTTGCTATAGTGGGGGAGTCTAGGACCAGAGGACACAGATAGAGTGGTTGTGGAGAGGATGTTTCCTATAGTGGGGGAGTCTAGGACCAGAGGACACAGATATAGTGGGTGTGGAGAGGATGTTTCCTATAGTGGGGGAGCATAGGACCAGAGGACACAGACAGAGTGGGTGTGGAGAGGATGTTTCCTATAGTGGGGGAGTCTAGGACCAGAGGGCACAGGTAGAGTGGATGTGGAGAGGATGTTTCCTATAGTGGGGGAGTCTCGGACCAGAGGACACAGGTGGAGTGGATGTGGAGAGGATGTTTCCTATAGTGGTGGAGTCTCGGACCAGAGGACACAGATAGAGTGGATGTGGAGAGGATGTTTCCTATAGTGGGGGAGTCTAGTACCAGAGGACACAGATGGAGTGGATGTGGAGAGGATGTTTCCTATAGTGGGGGTCTAGGACCAGAGGACACAGATGGAGTGGTTGTGGAGAGGATGTTTCCTATAGTGGGGGAGTCTAGCACCACAGATATAGTGGGTGTGGAGAGGATGTTTCCTATAGTGGGGGAGCCTAGGACCAGAGGACACAGACAGAGTGGGTGTGGAGAGGATGTTTCCTATAGTGGGGGAGTCTAGGACCAGAGGACACAGATGGAGTGGATGTTTCCTATAGTGGGGGTGCCTAGGACCAGAGGACACAGATAGAGTGGATGTGGAGAGGATGTTTCCTATAGTGGGGGAGCATAGGACCAGAGGACACAGATAGAGTGGATGTGGAGAGGATGTTTCCTATAGTGGGGGAGTCTAGGACCAGAGGACACAGATAGAGTGGATGTGGAGAGGATGTTTCCTATAGTGGGGGAGTCTAGGACCAGAGGACACAGATAGAGTGGGTGTGGAGAGGATGTTTCCTATAGTGGGGGAGACTAGGACCAGAGGACACAGATAGAGTGGATGTGGAGAGGATGTTTGGTGGGGGAGTCTAGGACCAGAGGACACAGGTAGAGTGGATGTGGAGAGTATGTTTCCTATAGTGGGGGAGTCTCGGACCAGAGGACACAGGTGGAGTGGATGTGGAGAGGATGTTTCCTATAGTGGGGGAGTCTCGGACCAGAGGACACAGATAGAGTGGATGTGGAGAGGATGTTTCCTATAGTGAGGGAGTCTCGGACCAGAGGACACAGATAGATTGGATGTGGAGAGGATGTTTCCTATAGTGGGGGAGTCTAGTACCAGAGGACACATTTGGAGTGGATGTGGAGAGGATGTTTCCTATAGTGGGGGAGTCTGGGACCAGAGGACACAGATAGACTGGATGTGGAGAGTATGTTTCCTATAGTGGGGGAGTCTCGGACCAGAGGACACAGGTGGAGTGGATGTGGAGAGGATGTTTCCTATAGTGGGGGAGTCTCGGACCAGAGGACACAGATAGAGTGGATGTGGAGAGGATGTTTCCTATAGTGAGGGAGTCTCGGACCAGAGGACACAGATAGAGTGGATGTGGAGAGGATGTTTCCTATAGTGGGGGAGTCTAGGACCAGAGGACACAGATAGAGTGTGTATGGAGAGGATGTTTCCTATAGTGGCAGAGTCTTGGACCAGAGGACACAGATAGAGTGGGTGTGAAGAGGATGTTTCCGAGAGTGGGGGAGTCCAGGACCAGAGGACACAGATAGAGTGGGTGTGGAGAGGATGTTTGCTATAGTGGGGGAGTCTAGGACCAGAGGACACAGATAGAGTGGGTGTGCAGAGGATGTTTCCTATAGTGGGGGAGTCTCGGACCAGAGGACACAGACAGAGTGGATGTGGAGAGGATGTTTCTTACAGTGGGGGAGTCTAGGACCAGAGGACACAGATAGAGTGTGTATGGAGAGGATGTTTCCTATAGTGGGGGAATCTAGGACCAGAGGGCACAGATAGAGTGTGTATGGAGAGGATATTTCCTATAGTGGCAGAGTCTTGGACCAGAGGACACAGACAGAGTGGATGTGGAGAGGATGTTTCCTATAGTGGGGGAGTCTAGTACCAGAGGACACAGATGGAGTGGATGTGGAGAGGATGTTTCCTATAGTGGGGGAGTCTAAGACCAGAGGACACAGATAGAGTGGATGTGGAGAGGATGTTTCCTATAGTGGGGGAGTCTAGGACCAGAGGACACAGATAGAGTGGATGTGTAGAGGATGTTTCCTATAGTGGGGGAGCCTAGGACCACAGATAGAGTGGATGTGCAGAGGATGTTTCCTATAGTGGAGGAGTCTAGGACCAGAGGACACAGATAGAGTGGATGTGGAGAGGATGTTTCCTGTAGTGGAGGAGTCTAGGACTAGAGGGCACAGATAGAGTGGATGTGGAGAGGATGTTTCCTATCGTGGGGGAGTCTAGGACCAGAGGACACAGATAGAGTGGGTGTGCAGAGGATGTTTCCTATAGTGGGGGAGTATATGACCAGAGGACACAGATAGAGTGGATGCGGAGAAGATGTTTCCTATAGTGGGGGGAGACTAGGATCAGAGGACACAGATAGAGTGGGTGTGCAGAGGATGTTTCCTATAGTGGGGGAGTCTCGGACCAGAGGACACAGATAGAGTGGGTGTGGAGAGGATGTTTCCTAAAGTGGGGGAGACTAGGACCAGAGGACACAGATAGAGTGGGTGTGGAGAGGATGTTTCCTATAATGGGGGAGTCTAGTACCAGAGGACACAGATGGAGTGGATGTGGAGAGGATGTTTCCTATAGTGGGGGAGTCTAGGACCAGAGGACACAGATAGAGTGGATGTGGAGAGGATGTTTCCTATAGTGGGGGAGTCTAGGACCAGAGGACACAGGTAGAGTGTGTATGGAGAGGATATTTCCTATAGTGGCAGAGTCTTGGACCAGAGGACACAGATAGAGTGGATGTGGAGAGGATGTTTCCTGTAGTGGAGGAGTCTAGGACTAGAGGGCACAGATAGAGTGGATGTGGAGAGGATGTTTCCTATCGTGGGGGAGTCTAGGACCAGAGGACACAGATAGAGTGGGTGTGCAGAGGATGTTTCCTATAGTGGAGGAGTCTAGGACCAGAGGACACAGACAGAGTGGATGTGGAGAGGATGTTTCTTACAGTGGGGGAGTCTAGGACCAGAGGACACAGATAGAGTGGATGTGGAGAGGATGTTTCTTACAGTGGGGGAGTCTAGGACCAGAGGACACAGATAGAGTGGATGTGGAGAGGATGTTTCCTATAGTGGGGGAGTCTAGGACCAGAGGACACAGATAGAGTGGATGTGGAGAGGATGTTTCCTATAGTGGGGGAGCCTAGGACCAGAGGACACAGATAGAGTGGATGTGGAGAGGATGTTTCCTATCGTGGGGGAGTCTAGGACCAGAGGACACAGATAGAGTGGGTGTGCAGAGGATGTTTCCTATAGTGGGGGAGTCTAGGACCAGAGGACACAGATAGAGTGGATGTGGAGAGGATGTTTCCTATAGTGGGGGAGCCTAGGACCACAGATAGAGTGGATGTGCAGAGGATGTTTCCTATAGTGGAGGAGTCTAGGACCAGAGGACACAGATAGAGTGGATGCGGAGAAGATGTTTCCTATAGTGGGGGGAGACTAGGACCAGAGGGCACAGATAGAGTGTGTATGGAGAGGATATTTCCTATAGTGGCAGAGTCTTGGACCAGAGGACACAGATAGAGTGGATGTGGAGAGGATGTTTCCTGTAGTGGAGGAGTCTAGGACTAGAGGGCACAGATAGAGTGGATGTGGAGAGGATGTTTCCTATCGTGGGGGAGTCTAGGACCAGAGGACACAGATAGAGTGGGTGTGCAGAGGATGTTTCCTATAGTGGGGGAGTCTCGGACCAGAGGACACAGATAGAGTGGGTGTGGAGAGGATGTTTCCTATAGTGGGGGAGTCTAGTACCAGAGGACACAGATGGAGTGGATGTGGAGAGGATGTTTCCTATAGTGGGGGAGTCTAGGACCAGAGGACACAGATAGAGTGGATGTGGAGAGGATGTTTCCTATAGTGGGGGAGTCTAGGACCAGAGGACACAGATAGAGTGGATGTGGAGAGGATGTTTCCTATAGTGGGGGAGCCTAGGACCAGAGTACACAGATAGAGTGGATGTGCAGAGGATGTTTCCTATAGTGGAGGAGTCTGGGACCAGAGGGCACAGATAGAGTGGATGTGGAGAGGATGTTTCCTATAGTGGGGGAGTCTAGTACCAGAGGACACAGATGGAGTGGATATGGAGAGGATGTTTCCTATAGTGGGGGAGCCTAGGACCACAGATAGAGTGGATGTGCAGAGGATGTTTCCTATAGTGGAGGAGTCTAGGACCAGAGGACACAGATAGAGTGGATGCGGAGAAGATGTTTCCTATAGTGGGGGGAGACTAGGACCAGAGGGCACAGATAGAGTGTGTATGGAGAGGATATTTCCTATAGTGGCAGAGTCTTGGACCAGAGGACACAGATAGAGTGGATGTGGAGAGGATGTTTCCTGTAGTGGAGGAGTCTAGGACTAGAGGGCACAGATAGAGTGGATGTGGAGAGGATGTTTCCTATAGTGGGGGAGTCTAGTACCAGAGGACACAGATGGAGTGGATATGGAGAGGATGTTTCCTATAGTGGGGGAGCCTAGGACCACAGATAGAGTGGATGTGCAGAGGATGTTTCCTATAGTGGAGGAGTCTAGGACCAGAGGACACAGATAGAGTGGATGCGGAGAAGATGTTTCCTATAGTGGGGGGAGACTAGGACCAGAGGGCACAGATAGAGTGTGTATGGAGAGGATATTTCCTATAGTGGCAGAGTCTTGGACCAGAGGACACAGATAGAGTGGATGTGGAGAGGATGTTTCCTGTAGTGGAGGAGTCTAGGACTAGAGGGCACAGATAGAGTGGATGTGGAGAGGATGTTTCCTATCGTGGGGGAGTCTAGGACCAGAGGACACAGATAGAGTGGGTGTGCAGAGGATGTTTCCTATAGTGGGGGAGTATAAGACCAGAGGACACAGATAGAGTGGATGCGGAGAAGATGTTTCCTATAGTGGGGGGAGACTAGGACCAGAGGACACAGATAGAGTGGGTGTGCAGAGGATGTTTCCTATAGTGGGGGAGTCTCGGACCAGAGGACACAGATAGAGTGGGTGTGGAGAGGATGTTTCCTATAGTGGGGGAGTCTAGTACCAGAGGACACAGATGGAGTGGATGTGGAGAGGATGTTTCCTATAGTGGGGGAGTCTAGGACCAGAGGACACAGATAGAGTGGATGTGGAGAGGATGTTTCCTATAGTGGGGGAGTCTAGGACCAGAGGACACAGATAGAGTGGATGTGGAGAGGATGTTTCCTATAGTGGGGGAGCCTAGGACCAGAGTACACAGATAGAGTGGATGTGCAGAGGATGTTTCCTATAGTGGAGGAGTCTGGGACCAGAGGGCACAGATAGAGTGGATGTGGAGAGGATGTTTCCTATAGTGGGGGAGTCTAGTACCAGAGGACACAGATGGAGTGGATATGGAGAGGATGTTTCCTATAGTGGGGGAGTCTAGGACCAGAGGACACAGATAGAGTGGATGTGGAGAGGATGTTTCCTATAGTGGGGGAGTCTAGGACCAGAGGACACAGATAGAGTGGATGTGGAGAGGATGTTTCCTATAGTGGGGGAGCCTAGGACCAGAGGACACAGATAGAGTGGATGTGGAGAGGATGTTTCCTATCGTGGGGGAGTCTAGGACCAGAGGACACAGATAGAGTGGGTGTGCAGAGGATGTTTCCTATAGTGGGGGAGTATATGACCAGAGGACACAGATAGAGTGGATGCGGAGAAGATGTTTCCTATAGTGGGGGGAGACTAGGACCAGAGGACACAGATAGAGTGGATGGGGAGAGGATGTTTCCTATAGTGGGGGAGTATATGACCAGAGGACACAGATAGAGTGGATGCGGAGAAGATGTTTCCTACAGTAGGGGGAGTCTAGGACCAGAGGACACAGATAGAGTGGATGCGGAGAGGATGTTTCCTATAGTGGGGGAGTATATGACCAGAAGACACAGATAGAGTGGATGCGGAGAAGATGTTTCCTATAGTGGGGGAGTCTAGGACCAGAGGACACATAGAGTGGGTGTGCAGAGGATGTTTCCTATAGTGGGGGAGTCTCGGACCAGAGGACACAGACAGAGTGGATGTGGAGAGGATGTTTCTTACAGTGGGGGAGTCTAGGACCAGAGGACACAGATAGAGTGTGTATGGAGAGGATGTTTCCTATCGTGGGGGAGTCTAGGACCAGAGGACACAGACAGAGTGGATGTGGAGAGGATGTTTCTTACAGTGGGGGAGTCTAGGACCAGAGGACACAGATAGAGTGGATGTGGAGAGGATGTTTCTTACAGTGGGGGAGTCTAGGACCAGAGGACACAGATAGAGTGGATGTGGAGAGGATGTTTCCTATAGTGGGGGAATCTAGGACCAGAGGGCACAGATAGAGTGTGTATGGAGAGGATATTTCCTATAGTGGCAGAGTCTTGGACCAGAGGACACAGACAGAGTGGATGTGGAGAGGATGTTTCCTATAGTGGGGGAGTCTAGAACCAGAGGACACAGATGGAGTGGATGTGGAGAGGATGTTTCCTATAGTGGGGGAGTCTAGGATCAGAGGACACAGATAGAGTGGATGTGGAGAGGATGTTTCCTATAGTGGGGGAGTCTAGGACCAGAGGACACAGATAGAGTGGATGTGGAGAGGATGTTTCCTATAGTGGGGGAGCCTAGGACCACAGATAGAGTGGATGTGCAGAGGATGTTTCCTATAGTGGAGGAGTCTAGGACCAGAGGACACAGATAGAGTGGATGTGGAGAGGATGTTTCCTGTAGTGGAGGAGTCTAGGACTAGAGGGCACAGATAGAGTGGATGTGGAGAGGATGTTTCCTATCGTGGGGGAGTCTAGGACCAGAGGACACAGATAGAGTGGGTGTGCAGAGGATGTTTCCTATAGTGGGGGAGTATATGACCAGAGGACACAGATAGAGTGGATGCGGAGAAGATGTTTCCTATAGTGGGGGGAGACTAGGATCAGAGGACACAGATAGAGTGGGTGTGCAGAGGATGTTTCCTATAGTGGGGGAGTCTCGGACCAGAGGACACAGATAGAGTGGGTGTGGAGAGGATGTTTCCTAAAGTGGGGGAGACTAGGACCAGAGGACACAGATAGAGTGGGTCTGGAGAGGATGTTTCCTATAATGGGGGAGTCTAGTACCAGAGGACACAGATGGAGTGGATGTGGAGAGGATGTTTCCTATAGTGGGGGAGTCTAGGACCAGAGGACACAGATAGAGTGGATGTGGAGAGGATGTTTCCTATAGTTGGGGAGTCTAGGACCAGAGGACACAGATAGAGTGTGTATGGAGAGGATATTTCCTATAGTGGCAGAGTCTTGGACCAGAGGACAGAGATAGAGTGGATGTGGAGAGGATGTTTCCTGTAGTGGAGGAGTCTAGGACTAGAGGGCACAGATAGAGTGGATGTGGAGAGGATGTTTCCTATCGTGGGGGAGTCTAGGACCAGAGGACACAGATAGAGTGGGTGTGCAGAGGATGTTTCCTATAGTGGAGGAGTCTAGGACCAGAGGACACAGACAGAGTGGATGTGGAGAGGATGTTTCTTACAGTGGGGGAGTCTAGGACCAGAGGACACAGATAGAGTGGATGTGGAGAGGATGTTTCTTACAGTGGGGGAGTCTAGGACCAGAGGACACAGATAGAGTGGATGTGGAGAGGATGTTTCCTATAGTGGGGGAGTCTAGGACCAGAGGACACAGATAGAGTGGATGTGGAGAGGATGTTTCCTATAGTGGGGGAGTCTAGGACCAGAGGGCACAGATGTAGTGGTTGTGGAGAGGATGTTTCCTATAGTGGGGGAGCCTAGGACCACAGATAGAGTGGATGTGCAGAGGATGTTTCCTATAGTGGAGGAGTCTAGGACCAGAGGACACAGATAGAGTGGATGCGGAGAAGATGTTTCCTATAGTGGGGGGAGACTAGGACCAGAGGACACAGATAGAGTGGATGGGGAGAGGATGTTTCCTATAGTGGGGGAGTATATGACCAGAGGACACAGATAGAGTGGATGCGGAGAAGATGTTTCCTATAGTGGGGGAGTATATGACCAGAAGACACAGATAGAGTGGATGCGGAGAAGATGTGTCCTATAGTGGGGGAGTCTAGGACCAGAGGACACAGATAGAGTGGGTGTGCAGAGGATGTTTCCTATAGTGGGGGAGTCTCGGACCAGAGGACACAGACAGAGTGGATGTGGAGAGGATGTTTCTTACAGTGGGGGAGTCTAGGACCAGAGGAGACAGATAGAGTGTGTATGGAGAGGATGTTTCCTATAGTGGCAGAGTCTTGGACCAGAGGACACAGATAGAGTGGGTGTGAAGAGGATGTTTCCGAGAGTGGGGGAGTCCAGGACCAGAGGACACAGATAGAGTGGGTGTGGAGAAGATGTTTCCTATAGTGGGGGAGTCTAGGACCAGAGGACACATAGAGTGGGTGTGCAGAGGATGTTTCCTATAGTGGGGGAGTCTCGGACCAGAGGACACAGACAGAGTGGGTGTGGAGAGGATGTTTCCTATAGTGGGGGAGCATAGGACCAGAGGACACAGACAGAGTGGGTGTGGAGAGGATGTTTCCTATAGTGGGGGAGTCTAGGACCAGAGGGCACAGGTAGAGTGGATGTGGAGAGGATGTTTCCTATAGTGGGGGAGTCTCGGACCAGAGGACACAGGTGGAGTGGATGTGGAGAGGATGTTTCCTATAGTGGTGGAGTCTCGGACCAGAGGACACAGATAGAGTGGATGTGGAGAGGATGTTTCCTATAGTGGGGGAGTCTAGTACCAGAGGACACAGATGGAGTGGATGTGGAGAGGATGTTTCCTATAGTGGGGGAGCATAGGACCAGAGGACACAGACAGAGTGGGTGTGGAGAGGATGTTTCCTATAGTGGGGGAGTCTAGGACCAGAGGGCACAGATGTAGTGGTTGTGGAGAGGATGTTTCCTATAGTGGGGGAGTCTAGGACCACAGATATAGTGGGTGTGGAGAGGATGTTTCCTATAGTGGGGGAGCCTAGGACCAGAGGACACAGACAGAGTGGGTGTGGAGAGGATGTTTCCTATAGTGGGGGAGTCTAGGACCAGAGGACACAGATAGAGTGGATGTGGAGAGGATGTTTCCTATAGTGGGGGAGCCTAGGACCACAGATAGAGTGGATGTGCAGAGGATGTTTCCTATAGTGGAGGAGTCTAGGACCAGAGGACACAGATAGAGTGGATGTGGAGAGGATGTTTCCTGTAGTGGAGGAGTCTAGGACTAGAGGGCACAGATAGAGTGGATGTGGAGAGGATGTTTCCTATCGTGGGGGAGTCTAGGACCAGAGGACACAGATAGAGTGGGTGTGCAGAGGATGTTTCCTATAGTGGGGGAGTATATGACCAGAGGACACAGATAGAGTGGATGCGGAGAAGATGTTTCCTATAGTGGGGGGAGACTAGGATCAGAGGACACAGATAGAGTGGGTGTGCAGAGGATGTTTCCTATAGTGGGGGAGTCTCGGACCAGAGGACACAGATAGAGTGGGTGTGGAGAGGATGTTTCCTAAAGTGGGGGAGACTAGGACCAGAGGACACAGATAGAGTGGGTCTGGAGAGGATGTTTCCTATAATGGGGGAGTCTAGTACCAGAGGACACAGATGGAGTGGATGTGGAGAGGATGTTTCCTATAGTGGGGGAGTCTAGGACCAGAGGACACAGATAGAGTGGATGTGGAGAGGATGTTTCCTATAGTTGGGGAGTCTAGGACCAGAGGACACAGATAGAGTGTGTATGGAGAGGATATTTCCTATAGTGGCAGAGTCTTGGACCAGAGGACAGAGATAGAGTGGATGTGGAGAGGATGTTTCCTGTAGTGGAGGAGTCTAGGACTAGAGGGCACAGATAGAGTGGATGTGGAGAGGATGTTTCCTATCGTGGGGGAGTCTAGGACCAGAGGACACAGATAGAGTGGGTGTGCAGAGGATGTTTCCTATAGTGGAGGAGTCTAGGACCAGAGGACACAGACAGAGTGGATGTGGAGAGGATGTTTCTTACAGTGGGGGAGTCTAGGACCAGAGGACACAGATAGAGTGGATGTGGAGAGGATGTTTCTTACAGTGGGGGAGTCTAGGACCAGAGGACACAGATAGAGTGGATGTGGAGAGGATGTTTCCTATAGTGGGGGAGTCTAGGACCAGAGGACACAGATAGAGTGGATGTGGAGAGGATGTTTCCTATAGTGGGGGAGTCTAGGACCAGAGGGCACAGATGTAGTGGTTGTGGAGAGGATGTTTCCTATAGTGGGGGAGCCTAGGACCACAGATAGAGTGGATGTGCAGAGGATGTTTCCTATAGTGGAGGAGTCTAGGACCAGAGGACACAGATAGAGTGGATGCGGAGAAGATGTTTCCTATAGTGGGGGGAGACTAGGACCAGAGGACACAGATAGAGTGGATGGGGAGAGGATGTTTCCTATAGTGGGGGAGTATATGACCAGAGGACACAGATAGAGTGGATGCGGAGAGGATGTTTCCTATAGTGGGGGAGTATATGACCAGAAGACACAGATAGAGTGGATGCGGAGAAGATGTTTCCTATAGTGGGGGAGTCTAGGACCAGAGGACACAGATAGAGTGGGTGTGCAGAGGATGTTTCCTATAGTGGGGGAGTCTCGGACCAGAGGACACAGACAGAGTGGATGTGGAGAGGATGTTTCTTACAGTGGGGGAGTCTAGGACCAGAGGAGACAGATAGAGTGTGTATGGAGAGGATGTTTCCTATAGTGGCAGAGTCTTGGACCAGAGGACACAGATAGAGTGGGTGTGAAGAGGATGTTTCCGAGAGTGGGGGAGTCCAGGACCAGAGGACACAGATAGAGTGGGTGTGGAGAGGATGTTTGCTATAGTGGGGGAGTCTAGGACCAGAGGACACAGATAGAGTGGTTGTGGAGAGGATGTTTCCTATAGTGGGGGAGTCTAGGACCAGAGGACACAGATATAGTGGGTGTGGAGAGGATGTTTCCTATAGTGGGGGAGCATAGGACCAGAGGACACAGACAGAGTGGGTGTGGAGAGGATGTTTCCTATAGTGGGGGAGTCTAGGACCAGAGGGCACAGGTAGAGTGGATGTGGAGAGGATGTTTCCTATAGTGGGGGAGTCTCGGACCAGAGGACACAGGTGGAGTGGATGTGGAGAGGATGTTTCCTATAGTGGTGGAGTCTCGGACCAGAGGACACAGATAGAGTGGATGTGGAGAGGATGTTTCCTATAGTGGGGGAGTCTAGTACCAGAGGACACAGATGGAGTGGATGTGGAGAGGATGTTTCCTATAGTGGGGGAGCATAGGACCAGAGGACACAGACAGAGTGGGTGTGGAGAGGATGTTTCCTATAGTGGGGGAGTCTAGGACCAGAGGGCACAGATGTAGTGGTTGTGGAGAGGATGTTTCCTATAGTGGGGGAGTCTAGGACCACAGATATAGTGGGTGTGGAGAGGATGTTTCCTATAGTGGGGGAGCCTAGGACCAGAGGACACAGACAGAGTGGGTGTGGAGAGGATGTTTCCTATAGTGGGGGAGTCTAGGACCAGAGGACACAGATGGAGAGGATGTTTCCTATAGTGGGGGAGTCTAGGACCAGAGGACACAGATAGAGTGGATGTGGAGAGGATGTTTCCTATAGTGGGGGAGCATAGGACCAGAGGACACAGATAGAGTGGATGTGGAGAGGATGTTTCCTATAGTGGGGGAGTCTAGGACCAGAGGACACAGATAGAGTGGATGTGGAGAGGATGTTTCCTATAGTGGGGGAGTCTAGGACCAGAGGACACAGATAGAGTGGGTGTGGAGAGGATGTTTCCTATAGTGGGGGAGACTAGGACCAGAGGACACAGATAGAGTGGATGTGGAGAGGATGTTTCCTGTGGTGGGGGAGTCTAGGACCAGAGGACACAGGTAGAGTGGATGTGGAGAGTATGTTTCCTATAGTGGGGGAGTCTCGGACCAGAGGACACAGGTGGAGTGGATGTGGAGAGGATGTTTCCTATAGTGGGGGAGTCTCGGACCAGAGGACACAGATAGAGTGGATGTGGAGAGGATGTTTCCTATAGTGAGGGAGTCTCGGACCAGAGGACACAGATAGATTGGATGTGGAGAGGATGTTTCCTATAGTGGGGGAGTCTAGTACCAGAGGACACATTTGGAGTGGATGTGGAGAGGATGTTTCCTATAGTGGGGGAGTCTGGGACCAGAGGACACAGATAGACTGGATGTGGAGAGTATGTTTCCTATAGTGGGGGAGTCTCGGACCAGAGGACACAGGTGGACTGGATGTGGAGAGTATGTTTCCTATAATGGGGGAGTCTAGTACCAGAGGACACAGATGGATTGGATGTGGAGAGGATGTTTCCTATAGTGGGGGAGTCTAGGACCAGAGGACACAGATAGAGTGGATGTGGAGAGGATGTTTCCTATAGTGGGGGAGTCTAGGACCAGAGGACACAGATAGAGTGGATGTGGAGAGGATGTTTCCTATAGTGGGGGAGCCTAGGACCAGAGGACACAGATAGAGTGGATGTGCAGAGGATGTTTCCTATAGTGGAGGAGTCTAGGACCAGAGGACACAGACAGAGTGGATGTGGAGAGGATGTTTCCTGTAGTGGAGGAGTCTAGGACCAGAGGGCACAGATAGAGTGGATGTGGAGAGGATGTTTCCTATCGTGGGGGAGTCTAGGACCAGAGGACACAGACAGAGTGGATGTGGAGAGGATGTTTCTTACAGTGGGGGAGTCTAGGACCAGAGGACACAGATAGAGTGGATGTGGAGAGGATGTTTCTTACAGTGGGGGAGTCTAGGACCAGAGGACACAGATAGAGTGGATGTGGAGAGGATGTTTCCTATAGTGGGGGAGTCTAGGACCAGAGGACACAGATAGAGTGGATGTGGAGAGGATGTTTCCTATAGTGGGGGAGCCTAGGACCAGAGGACACAGATAGAGTGGATGTGGAGAGGATGTTTCCTATCGTGGGGGAGTCTAGGACCAGAGGACACAGATAGAGTGGGTGTGCAGAGGATGTTTCCTATAGTGGGGGAGTCTAGGACCAGAGGACACAGATAGAGTGGATGTGGAGAGGATGTTTCCTATAGTGGGGGAGCCTAGGACCACAGATAGAGTGGATGTGCAGAGGATGTTTCCTATAGTGGAGGAGTCTAGGACCAGAGGACACAGATAGAGTGGATGCGGAGAAGATGTTTCCTATAGTGGGGGGAGACTAGGACCAGAGGACACAGATAGAGTGGATGGGGAGAGGATGTTTCCTATAGTGGGGGAGTATATGACCAGAGGACACAGATAGAGTGGATGCGGAGAGGATGTTTCCTATAGTGGGGGAGTATATGACCAGAAGACACAGATAGAGTGGATGCGGAGAAGATGTTTCCTATAGTGGGGGAGTCTAGGACCAGAGGACACAGATAGAGTGGGTGTGCAGAGGATGTTTCCTATAGTGGGGGAGTCTCGGACCAGAGGACACAGACAGAGTGGATGTGGAGAGGATGTTTCTTACAGTGGGGGAGTCTAGGACCAGAGGACACCGATAGAGTGTGTATGGAGAGGATGTTTCCTATAGTGGCAGAGTCTTGGACCAGAGGACACAGATAGAGTGGGTGTGAAGAGGATGTTTCCGAGAGTGGGGGAGTCCAGGACCAGAGGACACAGATAGAGTGGGTGTGGAGAGGATGTTTGCTATAGTGGAGGAGTCTAGGACCAGAGGACACAGACAGAGTGGATGTGGAGAGGATGTTTCTTACAGTGGGGGAGTCTAGGACCAGAGGACACAGATAGAGTGGATGTGGAGAGGATGTTTCTTACAGTGGGGGAGTCTAGGACCAGAGGACACAGATAGAGTGGATGTGGAGAGGATGTTTCCTATAGTGGGGGAGTCTAGGACCAGAGGACACAGATAGAGTGGATGTGGAGAGGATGTTTCCTATAGTGGGGGAGTCTAGGACCAGAGGGCACAGATGTAGTGGTTGTGGAGAGGATGTTTCCTATAGTGGGGGAGCCTAGGACCACAGATAGAGTGGATGTGCAGAGGATGTTTCCTATAGTGGAGGAGTCTAGGACCAGAGGACACAGATAGAGTGGATGCGGAGAAGATGTTTCCTATAGTGGGGGGAGACTAGGACCAGAGGACACAGATAGAGTGGATGGGGAGAGGATGTTTCCTATAGTGGGGGAGTATATGACCAGAGGACACAGATAGAGTGGATGCGGAGAGGATGTTTCCTATAGTGGGGGAGTATATGACCAGAAGACACAGATAGAGTGGATGCGGAGAAGATGTTTCCTATAGTGGGGGAGTCTAGGACCAGAGGACACAGATAGAGTGGGTGTGCAGAGGATGTTTCCTATAGTGGGGGAGTCTCGGACCAGAGGACACAGACAGAGTGGATGTGGAGAGGATGTTTCTTACAGTGGGGGAGTCTAGGACCAGAGGAGACAGATAGAGTGTGTATGGAGAGGATGTTTCCTATAGTGGCAGAGTCTTGGACCAGAGGACACAGATAGAGTGGGTGTGAAGAGGATGTTTCCGAGAGTGGGGGAGTCCAGGACCAGAGGACACAGATAGAGTGGGTGTGGAGAGGATGTTTGCTATAGTGGGGGAGTCTAGGACCAGAGGACACAGATAGAGTGGTTGTGGAGAGGATGTTTCCTATAGTGGGGGAGTCTAGGACCAGAGGACACAGATATAGTGGGTGTGGAGAGGATGTTTCCTATAGTGGGGGAGCATAGGACCAGAGGACACAGACAGAGTGGGTGTGGAGAGGATGTTTCCTATAGTGGGGGAGTCTAGGACCAGAGGGCACAGGTAGAGTGGATGTGGAGAGGATGTTTCCTATAGTGGGGGAGTCTCGGACCAGAGGACACAGGTGGAGTGGATGTGGAGAGGATGTTTCCTATAGTGGTGGAGTCTCGGACCAGAGGACACAGATAGAGTGGATGTGGAGAGGATGTTTCCTATAGTGGGGGAGTCTAGTACCAGAGGACACAGATGGAGTGGATGTGGAGAGGATGTTTCCTATAGTGGGGGAGCATAGGACCAGAGGACACAGACAGAGTGGGTGTGGAGAGGATGTTTCCTATAGTGGGGGAGTCTAGGACCAGAGGGCACAGATGTAGTGGTTGTGGAGAGGATGTTTCCTATAGTGGGGGAGTCTAGGACCACAGATATAGTGGGTGTGGAGAGGATGTTTCCTATAGTGGGGGAGCCTAGGACCAGAGGACACAGACAGAGTGGGTGTGGAGAGGATGTTTCCTATAGTGGGGGAGTCTAGGACCAGAGGACACAGATGGAGTGGATGTTTCCTATAGTGGGGGAGTCTAGGACCAGAGGACACAGATAGAGTGGATGTGGAGAGGATGTTTCCTATAGTGGGGGAGCATAGGACCAGAGGACACAGATAGAGTGGATGTGGAGAGGATGTTTCCTATAGTGGGGGAGTCTAGGACCAGAGGACACAGATAGAGTGGATGTGGAGAGGATGTTTCCTATAGTGGGGGAGTCTAGGACCAGAGGACACAGATAGAGTGGGTGTGGAGAGGATGTTTCCTATAGTGGGGGAGACTAGGACCAGAGGACACAGATAGAGTGGATGTGGAGAGGATGTTTCCTGTGGTGGGGGAGTCTAGGACCAGAGGACACAGGTAGAGTGGATGTGGAGAGTATGTTTCCTATAGTGGGGGAGTCTCGGACCAGAGGACACAGGTGGAGTGGATGTGGAGAGGATGTTTCCTATAGTGGGGGAGTCTCGGACCAGAGGACACAGATAGAGTGGATGTGGAGAGGATGTTTCCTATAGTGAGGGAGTCTCGGACCAGAGGACACAGATAGATTGGATGTGGAGAGGATGTTTCCTATAGTGGGGGAGTCTAGTACCAGAGGACACATTTGGAGTGGATGTGGAGAGGATGTTTCCTATAGTGGGGGAGTCTGGGACCAGAGGACACAGATAGACTGGATGTGGAGAGTATGTTTCCTATAGTGGGGGAGTCTCGGACCAGAGGACACAGGTGGACTGGATGTGGAGAGTATGTTTCCTATAATGGGGGAGTCTAGTACCAGAGGACACAGATGGATTGGATGTGGAGAGGATGTTTCCTATAGTGGGGGAGTCTAGGACCAGAGGACACAGATAGAGTGGATGTGGAGAGGATGTTTCCTATAGTGGGGGAGTCTAGGACCAGAGGACACAGATAGAGTGGATGTGGAGAGGATGTTTCCTATAGTGGGGGAGCCTAGGACCAGAGGACACAGATAGAGTGGATGTGCAGAGGATGTTTCCTATAGTGGAGGAGTCTAGGACCAGAGGACACAGACAGAGTGGATGTGGAGAGGATGTTTCCTGTAGTGGAGGAGTCTAGGACCAGAGGGCACAGATAGAGTGGATGTGGAGAGGATGTTTCCTATCGTGGGGGAGTCTAGGACCAGAGGACACAGACAGAGTGGATGTGGAGAGGATGTTTCTTACAGTGGGGGAGTCTAGGACCAGAGGACACAGATAGAGTGGATGTGGAGAGGATGTTTCTTACAGTGGGGGAGTCTAGGACCAGAGGACACAGATAGAGTGGATGTGGAGAGGATGTTTCCTATAGTGGGGGAGTCTAGGACCAGAGGACACAGATAGAGTGGATGTGGAGAGGATGTTTCCTATAGTGGGGGAGCCTAGGACCAGAGGACACAGATAGAGTGGATGTGGAGAGGATGTTTCCTATCGTGGGGGAGTCTAGGACCAGAGGACACAGATAGAGTGGGTGTGCAGAGGATGTTTCCTATAGTGGGGGAGTCTAGGACCAGAGGACACAGATAGAGTGGATGTGGAGAGGATGTTTCCTATAGTGGGGGAGCCTAGGACCACAGATAGAGTGGATGTGCAGAGGATGTTTCCTATAGTGGAGGAGTCTAGGACCAGAGGACACAGATAGAGTGGATGCGGAGAAGATGTTTCCTATAGTGGGGGGAGACTAGGACCAGAGGACACAGATAGAGTGGATGGGGAGAGGATGTTTCCTATAGTGGGGGAGTATATGACCAGAGGACACAGATAGAGTGGATGCGGAGAGGATGTTTCCTATAGTGGGGGAGTATATGACCAGAAGACACAGATAGAGTGGATGCGGAGAAGATGTTTCCTATAGTGGGGGAGTCTAGGACCAGAGGACACAGATAGAGTGGGTGTGCAGAGGATGTTTCCTATAGTGGGGGAGTCTCGGACCAGAGGACACAGACAGAGTGGATGTGGAGAGGATGTTTCTTACAGTGGGGGAGTCTAGGACCAGAGGACACCGATAGAGTGTGTATGGAGAGGATGTTTCCTATAGTGGCAGAGTCTTGGACCAGAGGACACAGATAGAGTGGGTGTGAAGAGGATGTTTCCGAGAGTGGGGGAGTCCAGGACCAGAGGACACAGATAGAGTGGGTGTGGAGAGGATGTTTGCTATAGTGGGGGAGTCTAGGACCAGAGGACACAGATAGAGTGGTTGTGGAGAGGATGTTTCCTATAGTGGGGGAGTCTAGGACCAGAGGACACAGATATAGTGGGTGTGGAGAGGATGTTTCCTATAGTGGGGGAGCATAGGACCAGAGGACACAGACAGAGTGGGTGTGGAGAGGATGTTTCCTATAGTGGGGGAGTCTAGGACCAGAGGGCACAGGTAGAGTGGATGTGGAGAGGATGTTTCCTATAGTGGGGGAGTCTCGGACCAGAGGACACAGGTGGAGTGGATGTGGAGAGGATGTTTCCTATAGTGGTGGAGTCTCGGACCAGAGGACACAGATAGAGTGGATGTGGAGAGGATGTTTCCTATAGTGGGGGAGTCTAGTACCAGAGGACACAGATGGAGTGGATGTGGAGAGGATGTTTCCTATAGTGGGGGTCTAGGACCAGAGGACACAGATGGAGTGGTTGTGGAGAGGATGTTTCCTATAGTGGGGGAGTCTAGGACCACAGATATAGTGGGTGTGGAGAGGATGTTTCCTATAGTGGGGGAGCCTAGGACCAGAGGACACAGACAGAGTGGGTGTGGAGAGGATGTTTCCTATAGTGGGGGAGTCTAGGACCAGAGGACACAGATGGAGTGGATGTTTCCTATAGTGGGGGAGTCTAGGACCAGAGGACACAGATAGAGTGGATGTGGAGAGGATGTTTCCTATAGTGGGGGAGCATAGGACCAGAGGACACAGATAGAGTGGATGTGGAGAGGATGTTTCCTATAGTGGGGGAGTCTAGGACCAGAGGACACAGATAGAGTGGATGTGGAGAGGATGTTTCCTATAGTGGGGGAGTCTAGGACCAGAGGACACAGATAGAGTGGGTGTGGAGAGGATGTTTCCTATAGTGGGGGAGACTAGGACCAGAGGACACAGATAGAGTGGATGTGGAGAGGATGTTTCCTGTGGTGGGGGAGTCTAGGACCAGAGGACACAGGTAGAGTGGATGTGGAGAGTATGTTTCCTATAGTGGGGGAGTCTCGGACCAGAGGACACAGGTGGAGTGGATGTGGAGAGGATGTTTCCTATAGTGGGGGAGTCTCGGACCAGAGGACACAGATAGAGTGGATGTGGAGAGGATGTTTCCTATAGTGAGGGAGTCTCGGACCAGAGGACACAGATAGATTGGATGTGGAGAGGATGTTTCCTATAGTGGGGGAGTCTAGTACCAGAGGACACATTTGGAGTGGATGTGGAGAGGATGTTTCCTATAGTGGGGGAGTCTGGGACCAGAGGACACAGATAGACTGGATGTGGAGAGGATGTTTCCTATAGTGGGGGAGTCTCGGACCAGAGGACACAGATAGAGTGGATGTGGAGAGGATGTTTCCTATAGTGAGGGAGTCTCGGACCAGAGGACACAGATAGAGTGGATGTGGAGAGGATGTTTCCTATAGTGGGGGAGTCTAGGACCAGAGGACACAGATAGAGTGTGTATGGAGAGGATGTTTCCTATAGTGGCAGAGTCTTGTACCAGAGGACACAGATAGAGTGGGTGTGAAGAGGATGTTTCCGAGAGTGGGGGAGTCCAGGACCAGAGGACACAGATAGAGTGGGTGTGGAGAGGATGTTTGCTATAGTGGGGGAGTCTAGGACCAGAGGACACAGATAGAGTGGGTGTGCAGAGGATGTTTCCTATAGTGGGGGAGTCTCGGACCAGAGGACACAGACAGAGTGGATGTGGAGAGGATGTTTCTTACAGTGGGGGAGTCTAGGATAGAGGACACAGATAGAGTGTGTATGGAGAGGATGTTTCCTATAGTGGGGGAATCTAGGACCAGAGGGCACAGATAGAGTGTGTATGGAGAGGATATTTCCTATAGTGGCAGAGTCTTGGACCAGAGGACACAGATAGAGTGGATGTGGAGAGGATGTTTCCTGTAGTGGAGGAGTCTAGGACTAGAGGGCACAGATAGAGTGGATGTGGAGAGGATGTTTCCTATCGTGGGGGAGTCTAGGACCAGAGGACACAGATAGAGTGGGTGTGCAGAGGATGTTTCCTATAGTGGGGGAGTATATGACCAGAGGACACAGATAGAGTGGATGCGGAGAAGATGTTTCCTATAGTGGGGGGAGACTAGGACCAGAGGACACAGATAGAGTGGGTGTGCAGAGGATGTTTCCTATAGTGGGGGAGTCTCGGACCAGAGGACACAGATAGAGTGGGTGTGGAGAGGATGTTTCCTATAGTGGGGGAGTCTAGTACCAGAGGACACAGATGGAGTGGATGTGGAGAGGATGTTTCCTATAGTGGGGGAGTCTAGGACCAGAGGACACAGATAGAGTGGATGTGGAGAGGATGTTTCCTATAGTGGGGGAGTCTAGGACCAGAGGACACAGATAGAGTGGATGTGGAGAGGATGTTTCCTATAGTGGGGGAGCCTAGGACCAGAGGACACAGATAGAGTGGATGTGCAGAGGATGTTTCCTATAGTGGAGGAGTCTGGGACCAGAGGGCACAGATAGAGTGGATGTGGAGAGGATGTTTCCTATCGTGGGGGAGTCTAGGACCAGAGGACACAGACAGAGTGGATGTGGAGAGGATGTTTCTTACAGTGGGGGAGTCTAGGACCAGAGGACACAGATAGAGTGGATGTGGAGAGGATGTTTCCTATAGTGGGGGAGTCTAGGACCAGAGGACACAGATAGAGTGGATGTGGAGAGGATGTTTCCTATAGTGGGGGAGCCTAGGACCAGAGGACACAGATAGAGTGGATGTGGAGAGGATGTTTCCTATCGTGGGGGAGTCTAGGACCAGAGGACACAGATAGAGTGGGTGTGCAGAGGATGTTTCCTATAGTGGGGGAGTATATGACCAGAGGACACAGATAGAGTGGATGCGGAGAAGATGTTTCCTATAGTGGGGGGAGACTAGGACCAGAGGACACAGATAGAGTGGATGGGGAGAGGATGTTTCCTATAGTGGGGGAGTATATGACCAGAGGACACAGATAGAGTGGATGCGGAGAAGATGTTTCCTACAGTAGGGGGAGTCTAGGACCAGAGGACACAGATGGAGTGGATGCGGAGAGGATGTTTCCTATAGTGGGGGTATATGACCAGAAGACACAGATAGAGTGGATGCGGAGAAGATGTTTCCTATAGTGGGGGAGTCTAGGACCAGAGGACACATAGAGTGGGTGTGCAGAGGATGTTTCCTATAGTGGGGGAGTCTCGGACCAGAGGACACAGACAGAGTGGATGTGGAGAGGATGTTTCTTACAGTGGGGGAGTCTAGGACCAGAGGACACAGATAGAGTGTGTATGGAGAGGATGTTTCCTATCGTGGGGGAGTCTAGGACCAGAGGACACAGACAGAGTGGATGTGGAGAGGATGTTTCTTACAGTGGGGGAGTCTAGGACCAGAGGACACAGATAGAGTGGATGTGGAGAGGATGTTTCTTACAGTGGGGGAGTCTAGGACCAGAGGACACAGATAGAGTGGATGTGGAGAGGATGTTTCCTATAGTGGGGGAATCTAGGACCAGAGGGCACAGATAGAGTGTGTATGGAGAGGATATTTCCTATAGTGGCAGAGTCTTGGACCAGAGGACACAGACAGAGTGGATGTGGAGAGGATGTTTCCTATAGTGGGGGAGTCTAGTACCAGAGGACACAGATGGAGTGGATGTGGAGAGGATGTTTCCTATAGTGGGGGAGTCTAGGACCAGAGGACACAGATAGAGTGGATGTGGAGAGGATGTTTCCTATAGTGGGGGAGTCTAGGACCAGAGGACACAGATAGAGTGGATGTGGAGAGGATGTTTCCTATAGTGGGGGAGCCTAGGACCACAGATAGAGTGGATGTGCAGAGGATGTTTCCTATAGTGGAGGAGTCTAGGACCAGAGGACACAGATAGAGTGGATGTGGAGAGGATGTTTCCTGTAGTGGAGGAGTCTAGGACTAGAGGGCACAGATAGAGTGGATGTGGAGAGGATGTTTCCTATCGTGGGGGAGTCTAGGACCAGAGGACACAGATAGAGTGGGTGTGCAGAGGATGTTTCCTATAGTGGGGGAGTATATGACCAGAGGACACAGATAGAGTGGATGCGGAGAAGATGTTTCCTATAGTGGGGGGAGACTAGGATCAGAGGACACAGATAGAGTGGGTGTGCAGAGGATGTTTCCTATAGTGGGGGAGTCTCGGACCAGAGGACACAGATAGAGTGGGTGTGGAGAGGATGTTTCCTAAAGTGGGGGAGACTAGGACCAGAGGACACAGATAGAGTGGGTGTGGAGAGGATGTTTCCTATAATGGGGGAGTCTAGTACCAGAGGACACAGATGGAGTGGATGTGGAGAGGATGTTTCCTATAGTGGGGGAGTCTAGGACCAGAGGACACAGATAGAGTGGATGTGGAGAGGATGTTTCCTATACTGGGGGAGTCTAGGACCAGAGGACACAGATAGAGTGTGTATGGAGAGGATATTTCCTATAGTGGCAGAGTCTTGGACCAGAGGACACAGATAGAGTGGATGTGGAGAGGATGTTTCCTGTAGTGGAGGAGTCTAGGACTAGAGGGCACAGATAGAGTGGATGTGGAGAGGATGTTTCCTATCGTGGGGGAGTCTAGGACCAGAGGACACAGATAGAGTGGGTGTGCAGAGGATGTTTCCTATAGTGGAGGAGTCTAGGACCAGAGGACACAGACAGAGTGGATGTGGAGAGGATGTTTCTTACAGTGGGGAGTCTAGGACCAGAGGACACAGATAGAGTGGATGTGGAGAGGATGTTTCTTACAGTGGGGGAGTCTAGGACCAGAGGACACAGATAGAGTGGATGTGGAGAGGATGTTTCCTATAGTGGGGGAGTCTAGGACCAGAGGACACAGATAGAGTGGATGTGGAGAGGATGTTTCCTATAGTGGGGGAGCCTAGGACCAGAGGACACAGATAGAGTGGATGTGGAGAGGATGTTTCCTATCGTGGGGGAGTCTAGGACCAGAGGACACAGATAGAGTGGGTGTGCAGAGGATGTTTCCTATAGTGGGGGAGTCTAGGACCAGAGGACACAGATAGAGTGGATGTGGAGAGGATGTTTCCTATAGTGGGGGAGCCTAGGACCACAGATAGAGTGGATGTGCAGAGGATGTTTCCTATAGTGGAGGAGTCTAGGACCAGAGGACACAGATAGAGTGGATGCGGAGAAGATGTTTCCTATAGTGGGGGGAGACTAGGACCAGAGGACACAGATAGAGTGGATGGGGAGAGGATGTTTCCTATAGTGGGGGAGTATATGACCAGAGGACACAGATAGAGTGGATGCGGAGAGGATGTTTCCTATAGTGGGGGAGTATATGACCAGAAGACACAGATAGAGTGGATGCGGAGAAGATGTTTCCTATAGTGGGGGAGTCTAGGACCAGAGGACACAGATAGAGTGGGTGTGCAGAGGATGTTTCCTATAGTGGGGGAGTCTCGGACCAGAGGACACAGACAGAGTGGATGTGGAGAGGATGTTTCTTACAGTGGGGGAGTCTAGGACCAGAGGAGACAGATAGAGTGTGTCTGGAGAGGATGTTTCCTATAGTGGCAGAGTCTTGGACCAGAGGACACAGATAGAGTGGGTGTGAAGAGGATGTTTCCGAGAGTGGGGGAGTCCAGGACCAGAGGACACAGATAGAGTGGGTGTGGAGAGGATGTTTGCTATAGTGGGGGAGTCTAGGACCAGAGGACACAGATAGAGTGGTTGTGGAGAGGATGTTTCCTATAGTGGGGGAGTCTAGGACCAGAGGACACAGATATATACTGGGTGTGGAGAGGATGTTTCCTATAGTGGGGGAGCATAGGACCAGAGGACACAGACAGAGTGGGTGTGGAGAGGATGTTTCCTATAGTGGGGGAGTCTAGGACCAGAGGACACAGATAGAGTGGATGTGGAGAGGATGTTTCCTATAGTGGGGGAGTCTAGGACCAGAGGACACAGATAGAGTGGATGTGCAGAGGATGTTTCCTATAGTGGAGGAGTCTAGGACCAGAGGACACAGACAGAGTGGATGTGGAGAGGATGTTTCCTGTAGTGGAGGAGTCTAGGACCAGAGGGCACAGATAGAGTGGATGTGGAGAGGATGTTTCCTATCGTGGGGGAGTCTAGGACCAGAGGACACAGACAGAGTGGATGTGGAGAGGATGTTTCTTACAGTGGGGGAGTCTAGGACCAGAGGACACAGATAGAGTGGATGTGGAGAGGATGTTTCTTATATTGGGGGAGTCTAGGACCAGAGGACACAGATAGAGTGGATGTGGAGAGGATGTTTCCTATAGTGGGGGAGTCTAGGACCAGAGGACACAGATAGAGTGGATGTGGAGAGGATGTTTCCTATAGTGGGGGAGCCTAGAACCAGAGGACACAGATTGAGTGGGTGTGCAGTGGATGTTTCCTATAGTGGGGGAGTCTAGGATCAGAGGACACAGATAGAGTGGATGTGGAAAGGATGTTTCCTATAGTGGGGGAGCCTAGGACCACAGATAGAGTGGATGTGCAGAGGATGTTTCCTATAGTGGAGGAGTCTAGGACCAGAGGACACAGATAGAGTGGATGCGGAGAAGATGTTTCCTATAGTGGGGGGAGTCTAGGACCAGAGGACACAGATAGAGTGGATGGGGAGAGGATGTTTCCTATAGTGGGGGAGTATATGACCAGAGGACACAGATAGAGTGGATGCGGAGAGGATGTTTCCTATAGTGGGGGAGTATATGACCAGAAGACACAGATAGAGTGGATGCGGAGAAGATGTTTCCTATAGTGGGGGAGTCTAGGACCAGAGGACACAGATAGAGTGGGTGTGCAGAGGATGTTTCCTATAGTGGGGGAGTCTCGGACCAGAGGACACAGACAGAGTGGATGTGGAGAGGATGTTTCTTACAGTGGGGGAGTCTAGGACCAGAGGACACAGATAGAGTGTGTATGGAGAGGATGTTTCCTATAGTGGCAGAGTCTTGGACCAGAGGACACAGATAGAGTGGGTGTGAAGAGGATGTTTCCTATAGTGGGGGAGTCTAGGACCAGAGGACACAGATATAGTGGGTGTGGAGAGGATGTTTCCTATAGTGGGGGAGCATAGGACCAGAGGGCACAGGTAGAGTGGATGTGGAGAGGATGTTTCCTATAGTGGGGGAGTCTCGGACCAGAGGACACAGGTGGAGTGGATGTGGAGAGGATGTTTCCTATAGTGGTGGAGTCTCGGACCAGAGGACACAGATAGAGTGGATGTGGAGAGGATGTTTCCTATAGTGGGGGAGTCTAGTACCAGAGGACACAGATGGAGTGGATGTGGAGAGGATGTTTCCTATAGTGGGGGTCTAGGACCAGAGGACACAGATGGAGTGGTTGTGGAGAGGATGTTTCCTATAGTGGGGGAGTCTAGGACCACAGATATAGTGGGTGTGGAGAGGATGTTTCCTATAGTGGGGGAGCCTAGGACCAGAGGACACAGACAGAGTGGGTGTGGAGAGGATGTTTCCTATAGTGGGGGAGTCTAGGACCAGAGGACACAGATGGAGTGGATGTTTCCTATAGTGGGGGAGTCTAGGACCAGAGGACACAGATAGAGTGGATGTGGAGAGGATGTTTCCTATAGTGGGGGAGCATAGGACCAGAGGACACAGATAGAGTGGATGTGGAGAGGATGTTTCCTATAGTGGGGGAGTCTAGGACCAGAGGACACAGATAGAGTGGATGTGGAGAGGATGTTTCCTATAGTGGGGGAGTCTAGGACCAGAGGACACAGATAGAGTGGGTGTGGAGAGGATGTTTCCTATAGTGGGGGAGACTAGGACCAGAGGACACAGATAGAGTGGATGTGGAGAGGATGTTTCCTGTGGTGGGGGAGTCTAGGACCAGAGGACACAGGTAGAGTGGATGTGGAGAGTATGTTTCCTATAGTGGGGGAGTCTCGGACCAGAGGACACAGGTGGAGTGGATGTGGAGAGGATGTTTCCTATAGTGGGGGAGTCTCGGACCAGAGGACACAGATAGAGTGGATGTGGAGAGGATGTTTCCTATAGTGAGGGAGTCTCGGACCAGAGGACACAGATAGATTGGATGTGGAGAGGATGTTTCCTATAGTGGGGGAGTCTAGTACCAGAGGACACATTTGGAGTGGATGTGGAGAGGATGTTTCCTATAGTGGGGGAGTCTGGGACCAGAGGACACAGATAGACTGGATGTGGAGAGTATGTTTCCTATAGTGGGGGAGTCTCGGACCAGAGGACACAGGTGGAGTGGATGTGGAGAGGATGTTTCCTATCGTGGGGGAGTCTAGGACCAGAGGACACAGATAGAGTGGGTGTGCAGAGGATGTTTCCTATAGTGGGGGAGTATATGACCAGAGGACACAGATAGAGTGGATGCGGAGAAGATGTTTCCTATAGTGGGGGGAGACTAGGATCAGAGGACACAGATAGAGTGGGTGTGCAGAGGATGTTTCCTATAGTGGGGGAGTCTCGGACCAGAGGACACAGATAGAGTGGGTGTGGAGAGGATGTTTCCTAAAGTGGGGGAGACTAGGACCAGAGGACACAGATAGAGTGGGTCTGGAGAGGATGTTTCCTATAATGGGGGAGTCTAGTACCAGAGGACACAGATGGAGTGGATGTGGAGAGGATGTTTCCTATAGTGGGGGAGTCTAGGACCAGAGGACACAGATAGAGTGGATGTGGAGAGGATGTTTCCTATAGTTGGGGAGTCTAGGACCAGAGGACACAGATAGAGTGTGTATGGAGAGGATATTTCCTATAGTGGCAGAGTCTTGGACCAGAGGACAGAGATAGAGTGGATGTGGAGAGGATGTTTCCTGTAGTGGAGGAGTCTAGGACTAGAGGGCACAGATAGAGTGGATGTGGAGAGGATGTTTCCTATCGTGGGGGAGTCTAGGACCAGAGGACACAGATAGAGTGGGTGTGCAGAGGATGTTTCCTATAGTGGAGGAGTCTAGGACCAGAGGACACAGACAGAGTGGATGTGGAGAGGATGTTTCTTACAGTGGGGGAGTCTAGGACCAGAGGACACAGATAGAGTGGATGTGGAGAGGATGTTTCTTACAGTGGGGGAGTCTAGGACCAGAGGACACAGATAGAGTGGATGTGGAGAGGATGTTTCCTATAGTGGGGGAGTCTAGGACCAGAGGACACAGATAGAGTGGATGTGGAGAGGATGTTTCCTATAGTGGGGGAGTCTAGGACCAGAGGGCACAGATGTAGTGGTTGTGGAGAGGATGTTTCCTATAGTGGGGGAGCCTAGGACCACAGATAGAGTGGATGTGCAGAGGATGTTTCCTATAGTGGAGGAGTCTAGGACCAGAGGACACAGATAGAGTGGATGCGGAGAAGATGTTTCCTATAGTGGGGGGAGACTAGGACCAGAGGACACAGATAGAGTGGATGGGGAGAGGATGTTTCCTATAGTGGGGGAGTATATGACCAGAGGACACAGATAGAGTGGATGCGGAGAAGATGTTTCCTATAGTGGGGGAGTATATGACCAGAAGACACAGATAGAGTGGATGCGGAGAAGATGTGTCCTATAGTGGGGGAGTCTAGGACCAGAGGACACAGATAGAGTGGGTGTGCAGAGGATGTTTCCTATAGTGGGGGAGTCTCGGACCAGAGGACACAGACAGAGTGGATGTGGAGAGGATGTTTCTTACAGTGGGGGAGTCTAGGACCAGAGGAGACAGATAGAGTGTGTATGGAGAGGATGTTTCCTATAGTGGCAGAGTCTTGGACCAGAGGACACAGATAGAGTGGGTGTGAAGAGGATGTTTCCGAGAGTGGGGGAGTCCAGGACCAGAGGACACAGATAGAGTGGGTGTGGAGAAGATGTTTCCTATAGTGGGGGAGTCTAGGACCAGAGGACACATAGAGTGGGTGTGCAGAGGATGTTTCCTATAGTGGGGGAGTCTCGGACCAGAGGACACAGACAGAGTGGGTGTGGAGAGGATGTTTCCTATAGTGGGGGAGCATAGGACCAGAGGACACAGACAGAGTGGGTGTGGAGAGGATGTTTCCTATAGTGGGGGAGTCTAGGACCAGAGGGCACAGGTAGAGTGGATGTGGAGAGGATGTTTCCTATAGTGGGGGAGTCTCGGACCAGAGGACACAGGTGGAGTGGATGTGGAGAGGATGTTTCCTATAGTGGTGGAGTCTCGGACCAGAGGACACAGATAGAGTGGATGTGGAGAGGATGTTTCCTATAGTGGGGGAGTCTAGTACCAGAGGACACAGATGGAGTGGATGTGGAGAGGATGTTTCCTATAGTGGGGGAGCATAGGACCAGAGGACACAGACAGAGTGGGTGTGGAGAGGATGTTTCCTATAGTGGGGGAGTCTAGGACCAGAGGGCACAGATGTAGTGGTTGTGGAGAGGATGTTTCCTATAGTGGGGGAGTCTAGGACCACAGATATAGTGGGTGTGGAGAGGATGTTTACTATAGTGGGGGAGCCTAGGACCAGAGGACACAGACAGAGTGGGTGTGGAGAGGATGTTTCCTATAGTGGGGGAGTCTAGGACCAGAGGACACAGATAGAGTGGATGTGGAGAGGATGTTTCCTATAGTGGGGGAGCCTAGGACCACAGATAGAGTGGATGTGCAGAGGATGTTTCCTATAGTGGAGGAGTCTAGGACCAGAGGACACAGATAGAGTGGATGTGGAGAGGATGTTTCCTGTAGTGGAGGAGTCTAGGACTAGAGGGCACAGATAGAGTGGATGTGGAGAGGATGTTTCCTATCGTGGGGGAGTCTAGGACCAGAGGACACAGATAGAGTGGGTGTGCAGAGGATGTTTCCTATAGTGGGGGAGTATATGACCAGAGGACACAGATAGAGTGGATGCGGAGAAGATGTTTCCTATAGTGGGGGGAGACTAGGATCAGAGGACACAGATAGAGTGGGTGTGCAGAGGATGTTTCCTATAGTGGGGGAGTCTCGGACCAGAGGACACAGATAGAGTGGGTGTGGAGAGGATGTTTCCTAAAGTGGGGGAGACTAGGACCAGAGGACACAGATAGAGTGGGTCTGGAGAGGATGTTTCCTATAATGGGGGAGTCTAGTACCAGAGGACACAGATGGAGTGGATGTGGAGAGGATGTTTCCTATAGTGGGGGAGTCTAGGACCAGAGGACACAGATAGAGTGGATGTGGAGAGGATGTTTCCTATAGTTGGGGAGTCTAGGACCAGAGGACACAGATAGAGTGTGTATGGAGAGGATATTTCCTATAGTGGCAGAGTCTTGGACCAGAGGACAGAGATAGAGTGGATGTGGAGAGGATGTTTCCTGTAGTGGAGGAGTCTAGGACTAGAGGGCACAGATAGAGTGGATGTGGAGAGGATGTTTCCTATCGTGGGGGAGTCTAGGACCAGAGGACACAGATAGAGTGGGTGTGCAGAGGATGTTTCCTATAGTGGAGGAGTCTAGGACCAGAGGACACAGACAGAGTGGATGTGGAGAGGATGTTTCTTACAGTGGGGGAGTCTAGGACCAGAGGACACAGATAGAGTGGATGTGGAGAGGATGTTTCTTACAGTGGGGGAGTCTAGGACCAGAGGACACAGATAGAGTGGATGTGGAGAGGATGTTTCCTATAGTGGGGGAGTCTAGGACCAGAGGACACAGATAGAGTGGATGTGGAGAGGATGTTTCCTATAGTGGGGGAGTCTAGGACCAGAGGGCACAGATGTAGTGGTTGTGGAGAGGATGTTTCCTATAGTGGGGGAGCCTAGGACCACAGATAGAGTGGATGTGCAGAGGATGTTTCCTATAGTGGAGGAGTCTAGGACCAGAGGACACAGATAGAGTGGATGCGGAGAAGATGTTTCCTATAGTGGGGGGAGACTAGGACCAGAGGACACAGATAGAGTGGATGGGGAGAGGATGTTTCCTATAGTGGGGGAGTATATGACCAGAGGACACAGATAGAGTGGATGCGGAGAGGATGTTTCCTATAGTGGGGGAGTATATGACCAGAAGACACAGATAGAGTGGATGCGGAGAAGATGTTTCCTATAGTGGGGGAGTCTAGGACCAGAGGACACAGATAGAGTGGGTGTGCAGAGGATGTTTCCTATAGTGGGGGAGTCTCGGACCAGAGGACACAGACAGAGTGGATGTGGAGAGGATGTTTCTTACAGTGGGGGAGTCTAGGACCAGAGGAGACAGATAGAGTGTGTATGGAGAGGATGTTTCCTATAGTGGCAGAGTCTTGGACCAGAGGACACAGATAGAGTGGGTGTGAAGAGGATGTTTCCGAGAGTGGGGGAGTCCAGGACCAGAGGACACAGATAGAGTGGGTGTGGAGAGGATGTTTGCTATAGTGGGGGAGTCTAGGACCAGAGGACACAGATAGAGTGGTTGTGGAGAGGATGTTTCCTATAGTGGGGGAGTCTAGGACCAGAGGACACAGATATAGTGGGTGTGGAGAGGATGTTTCCTATAGTGGGGGAGCATAGGACCAGAGGACACAGACAGAGTGGGTGTGGAGAGGATGTTTCCTATAGTGGGGGAGTCTAGGACCAGAGGGCACAGGTAGAGTGGATGTGGAGAGGATGTTTCCTATAGTGGGGGAGTCTCGGACCAGAGGACACAGGTGGAGTGGATGTGGAGAGGATGTTTCCTATAGTGGTGGAGTCTCGGACCAGAGGACACAGATAGAGTGGATGTGGAGAGGATGTTTCCTATAGTGGGGGAGTCTAGTACCAGAGGACACAGATGGAGTGGATGTGGAGAGGATGTTTCCTATAGTGGGGGAGCATAGGACCAGAGGACACAGACAGAGTGGGTGTGGAGAGGATGTTTCCTATAGTGGGGGAGTCTAGGACCAGAGGGCACAGATGTAGTGGTTGTGGAGAGGATGTTTCCTATAGTGGGGGAGTCTAGGACCACAGATATAGTGGGTGTGGAGAGGATGTTTCCTATAGTGGGGGAGCCTAGGACCAGAGGACACAGACAGAGTGGGTGTGGAGAGGATGTTTCCTATAGTGGGGGAGTCTAGGACCAGAGGACACAGATGGAGTGGATGTTTCCTATAGTGGGGGAGTCTAGGACCAGAGGACACAGATAGAGTGGATGTGGAGAGGATGTTTCCTATAGTGGGGGAGCATAGGACCAGAGGACACAGATAGAGTGGATGTGGAGAGGATGTTTCCTATAGTGGGGGAGTCTAGGACCAGAGGACACAGATAGAGTGGATGTGGAGAGGATGTTTCCTATAGTGGGGGAGTCTAGGACCAGAGGACACAGATAGAGTGGGTGTGGAGAGGATGTTTCCTATAGTGGGGGAGACTAGGACCAGAGGACACAGATAGAGTGGATGTGGAGAGGATGTTTCCTGTGGTGGGGGAGTCTAGGACCAGAGGACACAGGTAGAGTGGATGTGGAGAGTATGTTTCCTATAGTGGGGGAGTCTCGGACCAGAGGACACAGGTGGAGTGGATGTGGAGAGGATGTTTCCTATAGTGGGGGAGTCTCGGACCAGAGGACACAGATAGAGTGGATGTGGAGAGGATGTTTCCTATAGTGAGGGAGTCTCGGACCAGAGGACACAGATAGATTGGATGTGGAGAGGATGTTTCCTATAGTGGGGGAGTCTAGTACCAGAGGACACATTTGGAGTGGATGTGGAGAGGATGTTTCCTATAGTGGGGGAGTCTGGGACCAGAGGACACAGATAGAGTGGATGTGGAGAGGATGTTTCCTATAGTGGGGGAGTCTAGGACCAGAGGAGACAGATAGAGTGTGTATGGAGAGGATGTTTCCTATAGTGGCAGAGTCTTGGACCAGAGGACACAGATAGAGTGGGTGTGAAGAGGATGTTTCCGAGAGTGGGGGAGTCCAGGACCAGAGGACACAGATAGAGTGGGTGTGGAGAAGATGTTTCCTATAGTGGGGGAGTCTAGGACCAGAGGACACATAGAGTGGGTGTGCAGAGGATGTTTCCTATAGTGGGGGAGTCTCGGACCAGAGGACACAGACAGAGTGGGTGTGGAGAGGATGTTTCCTATAGTGGGGGAGCATAGGACCAGAGGACACAGACAGAGTGGGTGTGGAGAGGATGTTTCCTATAGTGGGGGAGTCTAGGACCAGAGGGCACAGGTAGAGTGGATGTGGAGAGGATGTTTCCTATAGTGGGGGAGTCTCGGACCAGAGGACACAGGTGGAGTGGATGTGGAGAGGATGTTTCCTATAGTGGTGGAGTCTCGGACCAGAGGACACAGATAGAGTGGATGTGGAGAGGATGTTTCCTATAGTGGGGGAGTCTAGTACCAGAGGACACAGATGGAGTGGATGTGGAGAGGATGTTTCCTATAGTGGGGGAGCATAGGACCAGAGGACACAGACAGAGTGGGTGTGGAGAGGATGTTTCCTATAGTGGGGGAGTCTAGGACCAGAGGGCACAGATGTAGTGGTTGTGGAGAGGATGTTTCCTATAGTGGGGGAGTCTAGGACCACAGATATAGTGGGTGTGGAGAGGATGTTTACTATAGTGGGGGAGCCTAGGACCAGAGGACACAGACAGAGTGGGTGTGGAGAGGATGTTTCCTATAGTGGGGGAGTCTAGGACCAGAGGACACAGATAGAGTGGATGTGGAGAGGATGTTTCCTATAGTGGGGGAGCCTAGGACCACAGATAGAGTGGATGTGCAGAGGATGTTTCCTATAGTGGAGGAGTCTAGGACCAGAGGACACAGATAGAGTGGATGTGGAGAGGATGTTTCCTGTAGTGGAGGAGTCTAGGACTAGAGGGCACAGATAGAGTGGATGTGGAGAGGATGTTTCCTATCGTGGGGGAGTCTAGGACCAGAGGACACAGATAGAGTGGGTGTGCAGAGGATGTTTCCTATAGTGGGGGAGTATATGACCAGAGGACACAGATAGAGTGGATGCGGAGAAGATGTTTCCTATAGTGGGGGGAGACTAGGATCAGAGGACACAGATAGAGTGGGTGTGCAGAGGATGTTTCCTATAGTGGGGGAGTCTCGGACCAGAGGACACAGATAGAGTGGGTGTGGAGAGGATGTTTCCTAAAGTGGGGGAGACTAGGACCAGAGGACACAGATAGAGTGGGTCTGGAGAGGATGTTTCCTATAATGGGGGAGTCTAGTACCAGAGGACACAGATGGAGTGGATGTGGAGAGGATGTTTCCTATAGTGGGGGAGTCTAGGACCAGAGGACACAGATAGAGTGGATGTGGAGAGGATGTTTCCTATAGTTGGGGAGTCTAGGACCAGAGGACACAGATAGAGTGTGTATGGAGAGGATATTTCCTATAGTGGCAGAGTCTTGGACCAGAGGACAGAGATAGAGTGGATGTGGAGAGGATGTTTCCTGTAGTGGAGGAGTCTAGGACTAGAGGGCACAGATAGAGTGGATGTGGAGAGGATGTTTCCTATCGTGGGGGAGTCTAGGACCAGAGGACACAGATAGAGTGGGTGTGCAGAGGATGTTTCCTATAGTGGAGGAGTCTAGGACCAGAGGACACAGACAGAGTGGATGTGGAGAGGATGTTTCTTACAGTGGGGGAGTCTAGGACCAGAGGACACAGATAGAGTGGATGTGGAGAGGATGTTTCTTACAGTGGGGGAGTCTAGGACCAGAGGACACAGATAGAGTGGATGTGGAGAGGATGTTTCCTATAGTGGGGGAGTCTAGGACCAGAGGACACAGATAGAGTGGATGTGGAGAGGATGTTTCCTATAGTGGGGGAGTCTAGGACCAGAGGGCACAGATGTAGTGGTTGTGGAGAGGATGTTTCCTATAGTGGGGGAGCCTAGGACCACAGATAGAGTGGATGTGCAGAGGATGTTTCCTATAGTGGAGGAGTCTAGGACCAGAGGACACAGATAGAGTGGATGCGGAGAAGATGTTTCCTATAGTGGGGGGAGACTAGGACCAGAGGACACAGATAGAGTGGATGGGGAGAGGATGTTTCCTATAGTGGGGGAGTATATGACCAGAGGACACAGATAGAGTGGATGCGGAGAGGATGTTTCCTATAGTGGGGGAGTATATGACCAGAAGACACAGATAGAGTGGATGCGGAGAAGATGTTTCCTATAGTGGGGGAGTCTAGGACCAGAGGACACAGATAGAGTGGGTGTGCAGAGGATGTTTCCTATAGTGGGGGAGTCTCGGACCAGAGGACACAGACAGAGTGGATGTGGAGAGGATGTTTCTTACAGTGGGGGAGTCTAGGACCAGAGGAGACAGATAGAGTGTGTATGGAGAGGATGTTTCCTATAGTGGCAGAGTCTTGGACCAGAGGACACAGATAGAGTGGGTGTGAAGAGGATGTTTCCGAGAGTGGGGGAGTCCAGGACCAGAGGACACAGATAGAGTGGGTGTGGAGAGGATGTTTGCTATAGTGGGGGAGTCTAGGACCAGAGGACACAGATAGAGTGGTTGTGGAGAGGATGTTTCCTATAGTGGGGGAGTCTAGGACCAGAGGACACAGATATAGTGGGTGTGGAGAGGATGTTTCCTATAGTGGGGGAGCATAGGACCAGAGGACACAGACAGAGTGGGTGTGGAGAGGATGTTTCCTATAGTGGGGGAGTCTAGGACCAGAGGGCACAGGTAGAGTGGATGTGGAGAGGATGTTTCCTATAGTGGGGGAGTCTCGGACCAGAGGACACAGGTGGAGTGGATGTGGAGAGGATGTTTCCTATAGTGGTGGAGTCTCGGACCAGAGGACACAGATAGAGTGGATGTGGAGAGGATGTTTCCTATAGTGGGGGAGTCTAGTACCAGAGGACACAGATGGAGTGGATGTGGAGAGGATGTTTCCTATAGTGGGGGAGCATAGGACCAGAGGACACAGACAGAGTGGGTGTGGAGAGGATGTTTCCTATAGTGGGGGAGTCTAGGACCAGAGGGCACAGATGTAGTGGTTGTGGAGAGGATGTTTCCTATAGTGGGGGAGTCTAGGACCACAGATATAGTGGGTGTGGAGAGGATGTTTCCTATAGTGGGGGAGCCTAGGACCAGAGGACACAGACAGAGTGGGTGTGGAGAGGATGTTTCCTATAGTGGGGGAGTCTAGGACCAGAGGACACAGATGGAGTGGATGTTTCCTATAGTGGGGGAGTCTAGGACCAGAGGACACAGATAGAGTGGATGTGGAGAGGATGTTTCCTATAGTGGGGGAGCATAGGACCAGAGGACACAGATAGAGTGGATGTGGAGAGGATGTTTCCTATAGTGGGGGAGTCTAGGACCAGAGGACACAGATAGAGTGGATGTGGAGAGGATGTTTCCTATAGTGGGGGAGTCTAGGACCAGAGGACACAGATAGAGTGGGTGTGGAGAGGATGTTTCCTATAGTGGGGGAGACTAGGACCAGAGGACACAGATAGAGTGGATGTGGAGAGGATGTTTCCTGTGGTGGGGGAGTCTAGGACCAGAGGACACAGGTAGAGTGGATGTGGAGAGTATGTTTCCTATAGTGGGGGAGTCTCGGACCAGAGGACACAGGTGGAGTGGATGTGGAGAGGATGTTTCCTATAGTGGGGGAGTCTCGGACCAGAGGACACAGATAGAGTGGATGTGGAGAGGATGTTTCCTATAGTGAGGGAGTCTCGGACCAGAGGACACAGATAGATTGGATGTGGAGAGGATGTTTCCTATAGTGGGGGAGTCTAGTACCAGAGGACACATTTGGAGTGGATGTGGAGAGGATGTTTCCTATAGTGGGGGAGTCTGGGACCAGAGGACACAGATAGACTGGATGTGGAGAGTATGTTTCCTATAGTGGGGGAGTCTCGGACCAGAGGACACAGGTGGACTGGATGTGGAGAGTATGTTTCCTATAATGGGGGAGTCTAGTACCAGAGGACACAGATGGATTGGATGTGGAGAGGATGTTTCCTATAGTGGGGGAGTCTAGGACCAGAGGACACAGATAGAGTGGATGTGGAGAGGATGTTTCCTATAGTGGGGGAGTCTAGGACCAGAGGACACAGATAGAGTGGATGTGGAGAGGATGTTTCCTATAGTGGGGGAGCCTAGGACCAGAGGACACAGATAGAGTGGATGTGCAGAGGATGTTTCCTATAGTGGAGGAGTCTAGGACCAGAGGACACAGACAGAGTGGATGTGGAGAGGATGTTTCCTGTAGTGGAGGAGTCTAGGACCAGAGGGCACAGATAGAGTGGATGTGGAGAGGATGTTTCCTATCGTGGGGGAGTCTAGGACCAGAGGACACAGACAGAGTGGATGTGGAGAGGATGTTTCTTACAGTGGGGGAGTCTAGGACCAGAGGACACAGATAGAGTGGATGTGGAGAGGATGTTTCTTACAGTGGGGGAGTCTAGGACCAGAGGACACAGATAGAGTGGATGTGGAGAGGATGTTTCCTATAGTGGGGGAGTCTAGGACCAGAGGACACAGATAGAGTGGATGTGGAGAGGATGTTTCCTATAGTGGGGGAGCCTAGGACCAGAGGACACAGATAGAGTGGATGTGGAGAGGATGTTTCCTATCGTGGGGGAGTCTAGGACCAGAGGACACAGATAGAGTGGGTGTGCAGAGGATGTTTCCTATAGTGGGGGAGTCTAGGACCAGAGGACACAGATAGAGTGGATGTGGAGAGGATGTTTCCTATAGTGGGGGAGCCTAGGACCACAGATAGAGTGGATGTGCAGAGGATGTTTCCTATAGTGGAGGAGTCTAGGACCAGAGGACACAGATAGAGTGGATGCGGAGAAGATGTTTCCTATAGTGGGGGGAGACTAGGACCAGAGGACACAGATAGAGTGGATGGGGAGAGGATGTTTCCTATAGTGGGGGAGTATATGACCAGAGGACACAGATAGAGTGGATGCGGAGAGGATGTTTCCTATAGTGGGGGAGTATATGACCAGAAGACACAGATAGAGTGGATGCGGAGAAGATGTTTCCTATAGTGGGGGAGTCTAGGACCAGAGGACACAGATAGAGTGGGTGTGCAGAGGATGTTTCCTATAGTGGGGGAGTCTCGGACCAGAGGACACAGACAGAGTGGATGTGGAGAGGATGTTTCTTACAGTGGGGGAGTCTAGGACCAGAGGACACCGATAGAGTGTGTATGGAGAGGATGTTTCCTATAGTGGCAGAGTCTTGGACCAGAGGACACAGATAGAGTGGGTGTGAAGAGGATGTTTCCGAGAGTGGGGGAGTCCAGGACCAGAGGACACAGATAGAGTGGGTGTGGAGAGGATGTTTGCTATAGTGGGGGAGTCTAGGACCAGAGGACACAGATAGAGTGGTTGTGGAGAGGATGTTTCCTATAGTGGGGGAGTCTAGGACCAGAGGACACAGATATAGTGGGTGTGGAGAGGATGTTTCCTATAGTGGGGGAGCATAGGACCAGAGGACACAGACAGAGTGGGTGTGGAGAGGATGTTTCCTATAGTGGGGGAGTCTAGGACCAGAGGGCACAGGTAGAGTGGATGTGGAGAGGATGTTTCCTATAGTGGGGGAGTCTCGGACCAGAGGACACAGGTGGAGTGGATGTGGAGAGGATGTTTCCTATAGTGGTGGAGTCTCGGACCAGAGGACACAGATAGAGTGGATGTGGAGAGGATGTTTCCTATAGTGGGGGAGTCTAGTACCAGAGGACACAGATGGAGTGGATGTGGAGAGGATGTTTCCTATAGTGGGGGTCTAGGACCAGAGGACACAGATGGAGTGGTTGTGGAGAGGATGTTTCCTATAGTGGGGGAGTCTAGGACCACAGATATAGTGGGTGTGGAGAGGATGTTTCCTATAGTGGGGGAGCCTAGGACCAGAGGACACAGACAGAGTGGGTGTGGAGAGGATGTTTCCTATAGTGGGGGAGTCTAGGACCAGAGGACACAGATGGAGTGGATGTTTCCTATAGTGGGGGAGTCTAGGACCAGAGGACACAGATAGAGTGGATGTGGAGAGGATGTTTCCTATAGTGGGGGAGCATAGGACCAGAGGACACAGATAGAGTGGATGTGGAGAGGATGTTTCCTATAGTGGGGGAGTCTAGGACCAGAGGACACAGATAGAGTGGATGTGGAGAGGATGTTTCCTATAGTGGGGGAGTCTAGGACCAGAGGACACAGATAGAGTGGGTGTGGAGAGGATGTTTCCTATAGTGGGGGAGACTAGGACCAGAGGACACAGATAGAGTGGATGTGGAGAGGATGTTTCCTGTGGTGGGGGAGTCTAGGACCAGAGGACACAGGTAGAGTGGATGTGGAGAGTATGTTTCCTATAGTGGGGGAGTCTCGGACCAGAGGACACAGGTGGAGTGGATGTGGAGAGGATGTTTCCTATAGTGGGGGAGTCTCGGACCAGAGGACACAGATAGAGTGGATGTGGAGAGGATGTTTCCTATAGTGAGGGAGTCTCGGACCAGAGGACACAGATAGATTGGATGTGGAGAGGATGTTTCCTATAGTGGGGGAGTCTAGTACCAGAGGACACATTTGGAGTGGATGTGGAGAGGATGTTTCCTATAGTGGGGGAGTCTGGGACCAGAGGACACAGATAGACTGGATGTGGAGAGGATGTTTCCTATAGTGGGGGAGTCTCGGACCAGAGGACACAGATAGAGTGGATGTGGAGAGGATGTTTCCTATAGTGAGGGAGTCTCGGACCAGAGGACACAGATAGAGTGGATGTGGAGAGGATGTTTCCTATAGTGGGGGAGTCTAGGACCAGAGGACACAGATAGAGTGTGTATGGAGAGGATGTTTCCTATAGTGGCAGAGTCTTGTACCAGAGGACACAGATAGAGTGGGTGTGAAGAGGATGTTTCCGAGAGTGGGGGAGTCCAGGACCAGAGGACACAGATAGAGTGGGTGTGGAGAGGATGTTTGCTATAGTGGGGGAGTCTAGGACCAGAGGACACAGATAGAGTGGGTGTGCAGAGGATGTTTCCTATAGTGGGGGAGTCTCGGACCAGAGGACACAGACAGAGTGGATGTGGAGAGGATGTTTCTTACAGTGGGGGAGTCTAGGATAGAGGACACAGATAGAGTGTGTATGGAGAGGATGTTTCCTATAGTGGGGGAATCTAGGACCAGAGGGCACAGATAGAGTGTGTATGGAGAGGATATTTCCTATAGTGGCAGAGTCTTGGACCAGAGGACACAGATAGAGTGGATGTGGAGAGGATGTTTCCTGTAGTGGAGGAGTCTAGGACTAGAGGGCACAGATAGAGTGGATGTGGAGAGGATGTTTCCTATCGTGGGGGAGTCTAGGACCAGAGGACACAGATAGAGTGGGTGTGCAGAGGATGTTTCCTATAGTGGGGGAGTATATGACCAGAGGACACAGATAGAGTGGATGCGGAGAAGATGTTTCCTATAGTGGGGGGAGACTAGGACCAGAGGACACAGATAGAGTGGGTGTGCAGAGGATGTTTCCTATAGTGGGGGAGTCTCGGACCAGAGGACACAGATAGAGTGGGTGTGGAGAGGATGTTTCCTATAGTGGGGGAGTCTAGTACCAGAGGACACAGATGGAGTGGATGTGGAGAGGATGTTTCCTATAGTGGGGGAGTCTAGGACCAGAGGACACAGATAGAGTGGATGTGGAGAGGATGTTTCCTATAGTGGGGGAGTCTAGGACCAGAGGACACAGATAGAGTGGATGTGGAGAGGATGTTTCCTATAGTGGGGGAGCCTAGGACCAGAGGACACAGATAGAGTGGATGTGCAGAGGATGTTTCCTATAGTGGAGGAGTCTGGGACCAGAGGGCACAGATAGAGTGGATGTGGAGAGGATGTTTCCTATCGTGGGGGAGTCTAGGACCAGAGGACACAGACAGAGTGGATGTGGAGAGGATGTTTCTTACAGTGGGGGAGTCTAGGACCAGAGGACACAGATAGAGTGGATGTGGAGAGGATGTTTCCTATAGTGGGGGAGTCTAGGACCAGAGGACACAGATAGAGTGGATGTGGAGAGGATGTTTCCTATAGTGGGGGAGCCTAGGACCAGAGGACACAGATAGAGTGGATGTGGAGAGGATGTTTCCTATCGTGGGGGAGTCTAGGACCAGAGGACACAGATAGAGTGGGTGTGCAGAGGATGTTTCCTATAGTGGGGGAGTATATGACCAGAGGACACAGATAGAGTGGATGCGGAGAAGATGTTTCCTATAGTGGGGGGAGACTAGGACCAGAGGACACAGATAGAGTGGATGGGGAGAGGATGTTTCCTATAGTGGGGGAGTATATGACCAGAGGACACAGATAGAGTGGATGCGGAGAAGATGTTTCCTACAGTAGGGGGAGTCTAGGACCAGAGGACACAGATGGAGTGGATGCGGAGAGGATGTTTCCTATAGTGGGGGTATATGACCAGAAGACACAGATAGAGTGGATGCGGAGAAGATGTTTCCTATAGTGGGGGAGTCTAGGACCAGAGGACACATAGAGTGGGTGTGCAGAGGATGTTTCCTATAGTGGGGGAGTCTCGGACCAGAGGACACAGACAGAGTGGATGTGGAGAGGATGTTTCTTACAGTGGGGGAGTCTAGGACCAGAGGACACAGATAGAGTGTGTATGGAGAGGATGTTTCCTATCGTGGGGGAGTCTAGGACCAGAGGACACAGACAGAGTGGATGTGGAGAGGATGTTTCTTACAGTGGGGGAGTCTAGGACCAGAGGACACAGATAGAGTGGATGTGGAGAGGATGTTTCTTACAGTGGGGGAGTCTAGGACCAGAGGACACAGATAGAGTGGATGTGGAGAGGATGTTTCCTATAGTGGGGGAATCTAGGACCAGAGGGCACAGATAGAGTGTGTATGGAGAGGATATTTCCTATAGTGGCAGAGTCTTGGACCAGAGGACACAGACAGAGTGGATGTGGAGAGGATGTTTCCTATAGTGGGGGAGTCTAGTACCAGAGGACACAGATGGAGTGGATGTGGAGAGGATGTTTCCTATAGTGGGGGAGTCTAGGACCAGAGGACACAGATAGAGTGGATGTGGAGAGGATGTTTCCTATAGTGGGGGAGTCTAGGACCAGAGGACACAGATAGAGTGGATGTGGAGAGGATGTTTCCTATAGTGGGGGAGCCTAGGACCACAGATAGAGTGGATGTGCAGAGGATGTTTCCTATAGTGGAGGAGTCTAGGACCAGAGGACACAGATAGAGTGGATGTGGAGAGGATGTTTCCTGTAGTGGAGGAGTCTAGGACTAGAGGGCACAGATAGAGTGGATGTGGAGAGGATGTTTCCTATCGTGGGGGAGTCTAGGACCAGAGGACACAGATAGAGTGGGTGTGCAGAGGATGTTTCCTATAGTGGGGGAGTATATGACCAGAGGACACAGATAGAGTGGATGCGGAGAAGATGTTTCCTATAGTGGGGGGAGACTAGGATCAGAGGACACAGATAGAGTGGGTGTGCAGAGGATGTTTCCTATAGTGGGGGAGTCTCGGACCAGAGGACACAGATAGAGTGGGTGTGGAGAGGATGTTTCCTAAAGTGGGGGAGACTAGGACCAGAGGACACAGATAGAGTGGGTGTGGAGAGGATGTTTCCTATAATGGGGGAGTCTAGTACCAGAGGACACAGATGGAGTGGATGTGGAGAGGATGTTTCCTATAGTGGGGGAGTCTAGGACCAGAGGACACAGATAGAGTGGATGTGGAGAGGATGTTTCCTATAGTGGGGGAGTCTAGGACCAGAGGACACAGATAGAGTGTGTATGGAGAGGATATTTCCTATAGTGGCAGAGTCTTGGACCAGAGGACACAGATAGAGTGGATGTGGAGAGGATGTTTCCTGTAGTGGAGGAGTCTAGGACTAGAGGGCACAGATAGAGTGGATGTGGAGAGGATGTTTCCTATCGTGGGGGAGTCTAGGACCAGAGGACACAGATAGAGTGGGTGTGCAGAGGATGTTTCCTATAGTGGAGGAGTCTAGGACCAGAGGACACAGACAGAGTGGATGTGGAGAGGATGTTTCTTACAGTGGGGGAGTCTAGGACCAGAGGACACAGATAGAGTGGATGTGGAGAGGATGTTTCTTACAGTGGGGGAGTCTAGGACCAGAGGACACAGATAGAGTGGATGTGGAGAGGATGTTTCCTATAGTGGGGGAGTCTAGGACCAGAGGACACAGATAGAGTGGATGTGGAGAGGATGTTTCCTATAGTGGGGGAGCCTAGGACCAGAGGACACAGATAGAGTGGATGTGGAGAGGATGTTTCCTATCGTGGGGGAGTCTAGGACCAGAGGACACAGATAGAGTGGGTGTGCAGAGGATGTTTCCTATAGTGGGGGAGTCTAGGACCAGAGGACACAGATAGAGTGGATGTGGAGAGGATGTTTCCTATAGTGGGGGAGCCTAGGACCACAGATAGAGTGGATGTGCAGAGGATGTTTCCTATAGTGGAGGAGTCTAGGACCAGAGGACACAGATAGAGTGGATGCGGAGAAGATGTTTCCTATAGTGGGGGGAGACTAGGACCAGAGGACACAGATAGAGTGGATGGGGAGAGGATGTTTCCTATAGTGGGGGAGTATATGACCAGAGGACACAGATAGAGTGGATGCGGAGAGGATGTTTCCTATAGTGGGGGAGTATATGACCAGAAGACACAGATAGAGTGGATGCGGAGAAGATGTTTCCTATAGTGGGGGAGTCTAGGACCAGAGGACACAGATAGAGTGGGTGTGCAGAGGATGTTTCCTATAGTGGGGGAGTCTCGGACCAGAGGACACAGACAGAGTGGATGTGGAGAGGATGTTTCTTACAGTGGGGGAGTCTAGGACCAGAGGAGACAGATAGAGTGTGTCTGGAGAGGATGTTTCCTATAGTGGCAGAGTCTTGGACCAGAGGACACAGATAGAGTGGTTGTGGAGAGGATGTTTCCTATAGTGGGGGAGTCTAGGACCAGAGGACACAGATATATACTGGGTGTGGAGAGGATGTTTCCTATAGTGGGGGAGCATAGGACCAGAGGACACAGACAGAGTGGGTGTGGAGAGGATGTTTCCTATAGTGGGGGAGTCTAGGACCAGAGGACACAGATAGAGTGGATGTGGAGAGGATGTTTCCTATAGTGGGGGAGTCTAGGACCAGAGGACACAGATAGAGTGGATGTGCAGAGGATGTTTCCTATAGTGGAGGAGTCTAGGACCAGAGGACACAGACAGAGTGGATGTGGAGAGGATGTTTCCTGTAGTGGAGGAGTCTAGGACCAGAGGGCACAGATAGAGTGGATGTGGAGAGGATGTTTCCTATCGTGGGGGAGTCTAGGACCAGAGGACACAGACAGAGTGGATGTGGAGAGGATGTTTCTTACAGTGGGGGAGTCTAGGACCAGAGGACACAGATAGAGTGGATGTGGAGAGGATGTTTCTTATATTGGGGGAGTCTAGGACCAGAGGACACAGATAGAGTGGATGTGGAGAGGATGTTTCCTATAGTGGGGGAGTCTAGGACCAGAGGACACAGATAGAGTGGATGTGGAGAGGATGTTTCCTATAGTGGGGGAGCCTAGAACCAGAGGACACAGATTGAGTGGGTGTGCAGTGGATGTTTCCTATAGTGGGGGAGTCTAGGATCAGAGGACACAGATAGAGTGGATGTGGAAAGGATGTTTCCTATAGTGGGGGAGCCTAGGACCACAGATAGAGTGGATGTGCAGAGGATGTTTCCTATAGTGGAGGAGTCTAGGACCAGAGGACACAGATAGAGTGGATGCGGAGAAGATGTTTCCTATAGTGGGGGGAGTCTAGGACCAGAGGACACAGATAGAGTGGATGGGGAGAGGATGTTTCCTATAGTGGGGGAGTATATGACCAGAGGACACAGATAGAGTGGATGCGGAGAGGATGTTTCCTATAGTGGGGGAGTATATGACCAGAAGACACAGATAGAGTGGATGCGGAGAAGATGTTTCCTATAGTGGGGGAGTCTAGGACCAGAGGACACAGATAGAGTGGGTGTGCAGAGGATGTTTCCTATAGTGGGGGAGTCTCGGACCAGAGGACACAGACAGAGTGGATGTGGAGAGGATGTTTCTTACAGTGGGGGAGTCTAGGACCAGAGGACACAGATAGAGTGTGTATGGAGAGGATGTTTCCTATAGTGGCAGAGTCTTGGACCAGAGGACACAGATAGAGTGGGTGTGAAGAGGATGTTTCCTATAGTGGGGGAGTCTAGGACCAGAGGACACAGATATAGTGGGTGTGGAGAGGATGTTTCCTATAGTGGGGGAGCATAGGACCAGAGGGCACAGGTAGAGTGGATGTGGAGAGGATGTTTCCTATAGTGGGGGAGTCTCGGACCAGAGGACACAGGTGGAGTGGATGTGGAGAGGATGTTTCCTATAGTGGTGGAGTCTCGGACCAGAGGACACAGATAGAGTGGATGTGGAGAGGATGTTTCCTATAGTGGGGGAGTCTAGTACCAGAGGACACAGATGGAGTGGATGTGGAGAGGATGTTTCCTATAGTGGGGGTCTAGGACCAGAGGACACAGATGGAGTGGTTGTGGAGAGGATGTTTCCTATAGTGGGGGAGTCTAGGACCACAGATATAGTGGGTGTGGAGAGGATGTTTCCTATAGTGGGGGAGCCTAGGACCAGAGGACACAGACAGAGTGGGTGTGGAGAGGATGTTTCCTATAGTGGGGGAGCCTAGGACCAGAGGACACAGATAGAGTGGATGTGGAGAGGATGTTTCCTATAGTGGGGGAGTCTAGGACCAGAGGACACAGATAGAGTGGATGTGGAGAGGATGTTTCCTATAGTGGGGGAGCCTAGAACCAGAGGACACAGATTGAGTGGGTGTGCAGTGGATGTTTCCTATAGTGGGGGAGTCTAGGATCAGAGGACACAGATAGAGTGGATGTGGAAAGGATGTTTCCTATAGTGGGGGAGCCTAGGACCACAGATAGAGTGGATGTGCAGAGGATGTTTCCTATAGTGGAGGAGTCTAGGACCAGAGGACACAGATAGAGTGGATGCGGAGAAGATGTTTCCTATAGTGGGGGGAGTCTAGGACCAGAGGACACAGATAGAGTGGATGGGGAGAGGATGTTTCCTATAGTGGGGGAGTATATGACCAGAGGACACAGATAGAGTGGATGCGGAGAGGATGTTTCCTATAGTGGGGGAGTATATGACCAGAAGACACAGATAGAGTGGATGCGGAGAAGATGTTTCCTATAGTGGGGGAGTCTAGGACCAGAGGACACAGATAGAGTGGGTGTGCAGAGGATGTTTCCTATAGTGGGGGAGTCTCGGACCAGAGGACACAGACAGAGTGGATGTGGAGAGGATGTTTCTTACAGTGGGGGAGTCTAGGACCAGAGGACACAGATAGAGTGTGTATGGAGAGGATGTTTCCTATAGTGGCAGAGTCTTGGACCAGAGGACACAGATAGAGTGGGTGTGAAGAGGATGTTTCCTATAGTGGGGGAGTCTAGGACCAGAGGACACAGATATAGTGGGTGTGGAGAGGATGTTTCCTATAGTGGGGGAGCATAGGACCAGAGGGCACAGGTAGAGTGGATGTGGAGAGGATGTTTCCTATAGTGGGGGAGTCTCGGACCAGAGGACACAGGTGGAGTGGATGTGGAGAGGATGTTTCCTATAGTGGTGGAGTCTCGGACCAGAGGACACAGATAGAGTGGATGTGGAGAGGATGTTTCCTATAGTGGGGGAGTCTAGTACCAGAGGACACAGATGGAGTGGATGTGGAGAGGATGTTTCCTATAGTGGGGGTCTAGGACCAGAGGACACAGATGGAGTGGTTGTGGAGAGGATGTTTCCTATAGTGGGGGAGTCTAGGACCACAGATATAGTGGGTGTGGAGAGGATGTTTCCTATAGTGGGGGAGCCTAGGACCAGAGGACACAGACAGAGTGGGTGTGGAGAGGATGTTTCCTATAGTGGGGGAGTCTAGGACCAGAGGACACAGATGGAGTGGATGTTTCCTATAGTGGGGGAGTCTAGGACCAGAGGACACAGATAGAGTGGATGTGGAGAGGATGTTTCCTATAGTGGGGGAGCATAGGACCAGAGGACACAGATAGAGTGGATGTGGAGAGGATGTTTCCTATAGTGGGGGAGTCTAGGACCAGAGGACACAGATAGAGTGGATGTGGAGAGGATGTTTCCTATAGTGGGGGAGTCTAGGACCAGAGGACACAGATAGAGTGGGTGTGGAGAGGATGTTTCCTATAGTGGGGGAGACTAGGACCAGAGGACACAGATAGAGTGGATGTGGAGAGGATGTTTCCTGTGGTGGGGGAGTCTAGGACCAGAGGACACAGGTAGAGTGGATGTGGAGAGTATGTTTCCTATAGTGGGGGAGTCTCGGACCAGAGGACACAGGTGGAGTGGATGTGGAGAGGATGTTTCCTATAGTGGGGGAGTCTCGGACCAGAGGACACAGATAGAGTGGATGTGGAGAGGATGTTTCCTATAGTGAGGGAGTCTCGGACCAGAGGACACAGATAGATTGGATGTGGAGAGGATGTTTCCTATAGTGGGGGAGTCTAGTACCAGAGGACACATTTGGAGTGGATGTGGAGAGGATGTTTCCTATAGTGGGGGAGTCTGGGACCAGAGGACACAGATAGACTGGATGTGGAGAGTATGTTTCCTATAGTGGGGGAGTCTCGGACCAGAGGACACAGGTGGAGTGGATGTGGAGAGGATGTTTCCTACAGTGGGGGAGTCTCGGACCAGAGGACACAGATAGAGTGGATGTGGAGAGGATGTTTCCTATAGTGAGGGAGTCTCGGACCAGAGGACACAGATAGAGTGGATGTGGAGAGGATGTTTCCTATAGTGGGGGAGTCTAGGACCAGAGGACACAGATAGAGTGGATGTGGAGAGGATGTTTCCTATAGTGGGGGAGTCTAGGACCAGAGGACACAGATAGAGTGGATGTGGAGAGGATGTTTCCTATAGTGGGGGAGTCTGGGACCAGACGGCACAGCCTCAGAGTAGCGTAGCCCATTTTATGCCATAAACCCCTACTAAGAAACCCTTGGTTCAGAGGGACGTCTGATTAGAACGGAGATGAGGAGGAATTTCTTCAGCAGGAGGGTGGTGAATCAGTGGAATTCACTGCCAGACGTGTGGAGGCCGAATCAATTGGTATTCTTGGTAGATTCTTGACTGGTTTATGGGGAGCAGGCAGGAGAATGGGATTGAGGGTGAGAATAAATCGGCCATGATGGAATGGTGGAGCAGATTCGATGGGCTGAATGGCCCCATTCTGCTCCTGTCTCGTGGTCTGAAGCCAGGGAATCAGAGCTGGATTTCACGGCGTGGAGTTACACAGGACACTTGCAGTGAGAAGGGAAAACGACACTGCACGTTATCGGTCACTGCAGATAAATCAGGATTATAGCTTCATAATTAAACATCATAGACCATCCCACTCACGAGTTTCAAAGGGATTTATTCTGGTCTGTAGGGTTTACAATCGTGGGACTTCGGCTGGCGGTCACAGGGAGCAACCACCTCTGCTCCAGCCGTCCGTACGGCACCGGTGAAGTTGGAGGAGTGGGGGTGGTCACTTCAGCATTCGGCCAGAGAGTTTCGAGGATCGCTGACCGATCGACTGATCTGATGTCCGGAGGGGAGCGCGCGGTAACTGCGATCTGAGGCGGCTGCCGCCACGTCGGAGGAGCCCGCCTGGGAAGGGGACCCTCGCCGCTCCCCGGTCTGGGACAGGACGCGGTCACTTGGCGTGGGTGGGCATGTGGACGGACAGGACGTGGGACTTCCTGTTGAACTTGGCGCTGACCGCGTCCTCAATGATGGTGTCGGGAAGGTTGATTTGCAGTCGGTACTTGTCGGGGACGTCGATAACCACATCGTCCTGATTCGGAGAAATAAGCAGTTCGAATCTACATAAACGTTAATTTTAACTCTCAACTCGAATTATGCTACTTAGCGATAGAGTGCGGAGTTAGTGCGGCCCACCCTTCGAGACACGTCACCCCCGATTAACGATGACAATGACCGATTAACCTATCTGCTACATAGAAACACAGAAAACCCACAGCACAATACAGGCCTTTCGGCCCACAAAGCTGTGCCGAACACGTCCCTACCTTAGAAATTACCTGGGGTTGCCCACAGCCCACTGTTTTTTTAAGCTCCATGTCCAGGAGCCTCTTAAAAGACCCTATCATATCCGCCTTCACCACCGTCACCGGCAGCCCATTCCACACACTCACCACTCTCGGAGTGAAAAACTTACCCCTGACATCCCCTCTGTACCTACTCCCCAGCACCTTAAAAAAGAGGGTGTCCCCTATAGTGGGGGAGTCTGGGACCAGAGGACACAGATAGAGTGGATGTGGAGAGGATGTTTCCTATAGTGGCAGAGTCTTGGACCAGAGGACACAGACAGAGTGGATGTGGAGAGGATGTTTCCTATAGTGGGGGAGTCTGGGACCAGAGGACGCAGATAGAGTGGGTGTGGAGAGGATGTTTCCTATAGTGGGGGAGCCTAGGACCACAGATAGAGTGGATGTGCAGAGGATGTTTCCTATAGTGGCAGAGTCTTGGACCAGAGGACACAGACAGAGTGGATGTGGAGAGGATGTTTCCTATAGTGGGGGAGTCTGGGACCAGAGGACGCAGATAGAGTGGGTGTGGAGAGGATGTTTCCTATAGTGGGGGAGTCTAGGACCAGAGGGCACAGATAGAGTGGATGTGGAGAGGATGTTTCTTATAGTGGGGGAGTCTAGGACCAGAGGACACAGCCTCAGAGTAGAGGAACGTCCTTTCAGAACAGGGATAAGAAGGAATTTCTCTGGCTAGAGGGTGGTGAATCTGGAATTCGCTCCCAAGGCCAAGCCGCTGGGTGTACTGAAGGTGGAGGTTGGTGGGTTCTCGGTCAGTCAGGGTTGAAAGGTTACAGGGAGTGGGCGGGAGAGTGGGATTGAAGTGCATAGGAGATTAAATCAGCCACGATGAAATGTCGTAGCAGACTCGATGGGCCAAGTGGCCTAATTCCGCTCTAACATCTCATGGCCTCATGTTTGAGTTGCAAGTGTGTGTGTGTGTGTTCAGTTGAAATATAGCTGAGGACACCAGCACAAGACCGAGCCCCTCGTGCAGAGATCGGGAGTCAGACACACACTCACCTCTGAGACACTGAGGTCACATTCCTCAACCGAAGAAACCCCGGGCAGCTGCACCTTCAACTGCAGCGACCGTGCGCCCCCGTTCTCGTCTTTAACGGTCGACATGTCGTAGGCCGGGGTCCGCACTCCGTCGCCGGGCTCGAATTCCGTGCTGGAGATCTCCTGGATCAGCCCGGGCTTGCTGGGGAGCCCGGCGTCACCGGGCAGCCGGATTGGAGGGGCCTCCGCCTCCCGCTCCGGCCCCCATCGCCCGGTCAGCCGCCGCCTCAGCCGCTCGACGCTGCCGTGCAGTTTCCCCGGCAGCAGCCGGTACGAGCCCGTCAGGTGCAGGCGGTGCTGCTCTTCGACGTACTTCATCGCCAGCCGGACCAGCTGGTCTCTTTCCACCGGGTCCTCGCTTGCTTTCCGGAGCACCTCGGGGCTGTACGCAACGTCAGTGACAGAGGAGCTGTCTGCGGCAGCAGGGAGATCGAAATGGAGAATGAGGAACGGATCTCTCTCTGTCCCTCTCCCCCTTACTCGCTCATTCCCTCACTCGCTATCCCTCTCTCACACTCACCCCCCTCTCTCTCCCTCTCCCCTCTCCCTCCCTCTCTCCCTCCCACTCTTACTTTTTCTATCACTCACTCTCTCTCACCCCCCTCTATCTCTCCCTCTCCCCTCCCCTCTCCCTCCCTCTCTCTCCCTCTCACTTTTTCTATCACTCTCACACTCTCCGTCTCACCCCCTCTCTTCCCTCTCTCTCCCCCTCTCCCTTCTCTCTCCCTCTCTCACACTGTCTCTCTATCACCCACTCTTACTTTTTCAATCACTCTGACACTCACTCTCTCTCACCCCCTCTCTCCCTCTCCCCTCCCCTCTCTCCCTCCCTCTCTCTGCCCTCCCCTCTCTCCCTCCCTCTCTCTCCCCCTCTCCCACTCTTTTTTTCAATCACTCTCACTGTCTCTCACCCCCCTCTCTCTCTCTCCCACCCCCCCCCCCCTCTCTCCCTCACTCTCTCAGATATTCTTTCCAATATTTGTATTAGTTTCTACATCGAAGAATACGGAGCACAAGAAAATGTATAGAAAAGGTCAGAAAAGATTAAAAAACACCAGTTACATTACATCAGTTCATGATAACAATTACATGACCCCATATTCATATGTTAGTTAATCATCATATTAAACTATACTAATTTATTACAAAAGGGAAAAGATCTTACGCCTACCAAGAGCGAAGCTGTTCATTAAGAAAAAAAGGGAAAATACCTTCTCATATAATAAAAATTAATAATAGCCAACATCTGGGTTTAAACAACGAATTGAAAGTTTTGAAAATAATCCAGAAAGGGTCCCCACAGTGTTTGAGAGTCTTGAGACTTTGAGAGTTCATCCTAACATGAAGTAACGTCGCATAACCATTGGGCATGAGTCGGAGGGAAAACATCTTTCCATTTGAACTAAAGTGTCCCTCCGAGCTGTAAGAGAGCTAAAGGCCAAAATATGTCGTAGATCAGCTGAATATCTTGTCCTGCAACGATACCACAGAGGGCCGTCAGAGGGTTAGGGTTACTCCTTCCTTCTGTTACTGAATCTATCTCTGTCCCCCACTCTCACACTCTCTCCCTCTCTCTCTCTCTCCCGCTCCCCCCAACCCTCCCCGTATATCTCTGTCTCTCTCTAGCGGTCTCGTTGCCACATACAGACCGCAGGAGATTTGCTCCCACTTGGCTGAATGCTGGTCGACGAGGGGATGTGGGAAATGTCGTCGTCCAGACGCCCACCGTCGGGCGGTTTGGTGCAACAGTCACACAGATACTGGAGCTCCGTAAGGCGGACTTCACTTGTCACTCGGAACACATGATGAAGTGTGTCGTTGGCATCGAGTCAGACCTGCGGGGCCGCCCACAAGTACCAGCAAGCTGGCAGTGCCAACCGCAGACCGCTGGGCAAAGGGGCACCGCCAGGCCACTCGGCCCATCCAGACCACTCCGCCATCTCATCACGGCCCTTCCCTGCCCAACCCCACTCTCCTAGTAATCTGGCTAATCGACAGCCTGCCAAGTCTGCCTGAAGTGCACCTGATTGCTCGGCCTCCACGGCCGCCTGTGGCAACGAATTCCACAGATACACCACCCTCTGGCCGGAGAAATTCCTCCTCATCTCCGTTCTAACTGGACGCCCCTCTATCTGTGCCCTCTGGTCCTAGACTCCCCACCATAGGAAACATCCTCTCCACATCCACTCTATCTGTGTCCTCTGGTCCTAGACTCACCCACTATAGGAAACATCCTCTCCACATCCACTCTATCTGTGCCCTCTGGTCCTAGACTCCCCACCATAGGAAACATCCTCTCCACATCCACTCTATCTGTGTCCTCTGGTCCTAGACTCACCCACTATAGGAAACATCCTCTCCACATCCACTCTATCTGTGCCCTCTGGTCCTAGACTCACCCACTATAGGAAACATCCTCTCCACATCCACTCTATCTGTGTCCTCTGGTCCTAGACTCCCCCACTATAGGAAACATCCTCTCCACACTCACTCTATCTGTGTCCTCTGGTCCAAGACTCCCCCACTATAGGAAACATCCTCTCCACATCCACTCTATCTGTGTCCTCTGGTCCTAGACTCCCCACTATAGGAAACATCCTCTCCACACTCACTCTATCTGTGTCCTCTGGTCCGAGACTCCCCCACTATAGGAAACATCCTCTCCACATCCACTCTATCTGTGTCCATTGGTCCTAGACTCCCCCTCTATAGGAAACATCCTCTCCACATCCACTCTATCTGTGTCCTCTGGTCCTAGACTGCCCCACTATAGGAAACATCCTCTCCACATCCACTCTGTCTGTGTTCTCTGGTCCTAGACTACCCCACTATAGGAAACATCCTCTCCACATCCACTCTATCTGTGTCCTCTGGTCCTAGACTCCCCCACTATAGGAAACATCCTCTCCATACACACTCTATCTGTGTCCTCTGGTCCTAGACTCCCCCACTATAGGAAACATCCTCTCCACATCCACTCTGTCTGTGTTCTCTGGTCCTAGACTACCCCACTATAGGAAACATCCTCTCCACATCCACTCTATCTGTGTCCTCTGGTCCTAGACTCCCCCACTATAGGAAACATCCTCTCCACATCCACTCTATCTGTGCCCTCAGGTCCTAGACTCCCCACCATAGGAAACATCCTCTCCACATCCACTCTATCTGTGTCCTCTGGTCCTAGACTCACCCACTATAGGAAACATCCTCTCCACATCCACTCTATCTGTGCCCTCTGGTCCTAGACTCCCCACCATAGGAAACATCCTCTCCACATCCACTCTATCTGTGTCCTCTGGTCCTAGACTCACCCACTATAGGAAACATCCTCTCCACATCCACTCTATCTGTGCCCTCTGGTCCTAGACTCACCCACTATAGGAAACATCCTCTCCACATCCACTCTATCTGTGTCCTCTGGTCCTAGACTCCCCCACTATAGGAAACATCCTCTCCACACTCACTCTATCTGTGTCCTCTGGTCCAAGACTCCCCCACTATAGGAAACATCCTCTCCACATCCACTCTATCTGTGTCCTCTGGTCCTAGACTCCCCACTATAGGAAACATCCTCTCCACACTCACTCTATCTGTGTCCTCTGGTCCGAGACTCCCCCACTATAGGAAACATCCTCTCCACATCCACTCTATCTGTGTCCATTGGTCCTAGACTCCCCCTCTATAGGAAACATCCTCTCCACATCCACTCTATCTGTGTCCTCTGGTCCTAGACTGCCCCACTATAGGAAACATCCTCTCCACATCCACTCTGTCTGTGTTCTCTGGTCCTAGACTACCCCACTATAGGAAACATCCTCTCCACATCCACTCTATCTGTGTCCTCTGGTCCTAGACTCCCCCACTATAGGAAACATCCTCTCCATACACACTCTATCTGTGTCCTCTGGTCCTAGACTCCCCCACTATAGGAAACATCCTCTCCACATCCACTCTGTCTGTGTTCTCTGGTCCTAGACTACCCCACTATAGGAAACATCCTCTCCACATCCACTCTATCTGTGTCCTCTGGTCCTAGACTCCCCCACTATAGGAAACATCCTCTCCACATCCACTCTATCTGTGCCCTCAGGTCCTAGACACCCCCACTATAGGAAACATCCTCTCCACATCCACTCTATCTGTGGTCCTAGACTCCCCCACTATAGGAAACATCCTCTCCATATCCACTCTATCTGTGTCCTCTGGTCCTAGACTCCCCCACTATAGAAACATCCTCTCCACATCCACTCTTATCTGTGTCCTCTGGTCCTAGCCCCCCCCCCCCCCACTATAGGAAACATCCTCTCCTCATCCACTCTATCTGTGTCCTCTGGTCCTAGACTCCCCCACTATAGGAAACATCCTCTCCACATCCACTCTATCTGTGTCCTCTGGTCCTAGACTCACCCACTATAGGAAACATCCTCTCCACATCCACTCTATCTGTGCCCTCTGGTCCTAGACTCACCCACTATAGGAAACATCCTCTCCACATCCACTCTATCTGTGTCCTCTGGTCCTAGACTCCCCCACTATAGGAAACATCCTCTCCACACTCACTCTATCTGTGTCCTCTGGTCCTAGACTCACCCACTATAGGAAACATCCTCTCCTCATCCACTCTATCTGTGTCCTCTGGTCCTAGACTCCCCCACTATAGGAAACATCCTCTCCACATCCACTCTATCTGTGTCCTCTGGTCCTAGACTCACCCACTATAGGAAACATCCTCTCCACATCCACTCTATCTGTGCCCTCTGGTCCTAGACTCACCCACTATAGGAAACATCCTCTCCACATCCACTCTATCTGTGTCCTCTGGTCCTAGACTCCCCCACTATAGGAAACATCCTCTCCACACTCACTCTATCTGTGTCCTCTGGTCCAAGACTCCCCCACTATAGGAAACATCCTCTCCACATCCACTCTATCTGTGTCCTCTGGTCCTAGACTCCCCACTATAGGAAACATCCTCTCCACACTCACTCTATCTGTGTCCTCTGGTCCGAGACTCCCCCACTATAGGAAACATCCTCTCCACATCCACTCTATCTGTGTCCTCTGGTCCTAGACTCCCCCTCTATAGGAAACATCCTCTCCACATCCACTCTATCTGTGTCCTCTGGTCCTAGACTGCCCCACTATAGGAAACATCCTCTCCACATCCACTCTGTCTGTGTTCTCTGGTCCTAGACTACCCCACTATAGGAAACATCCTCTCCACATCCACTCTATCTGTGTCCTCTGGTCCTAGACTCCCCCACTATAGGAAACATCCTCTCCATACACACTCTATCTGTGTCCTCTGGTCCTAGACTCCCCCACTATAGGAAACATCCTCTCCACATCCACTCTGTCTGTGTTCTCTGGTCCTAGACTACCCCACTATAGGAAACATCCTCTCCACATCCACTCTATCTGTGTCCTCTGGTCCTAGACTCCCCCACTATAGGAAACATCCTCTCCACATCCACTCTATCTGTGCCCTCAGGTCCTAGACACCCCCACTATAGGAAACATCCTCTCCACATCCACTCTATCTGTGGTCCTAGACTCCCCCACTATAGGAAACATCCTCTCCATATCCACTCTATCTGTGTCCTCTGGTCCTAGACTCCCCCACTATAGAAACATCCTCTCCACATCCACTCTTATCTGTGTCCTCTGGTCCTAGCCCCCCCCCCCCACTATAGGAAACATCCTCTCCTCATCCACTCTATCTGTGTCCTCTGGTCCTAGACTCCCCCACTATAGGAAACATCCTCTCCACATCCACTCTATCTGTGTCCTCTGGTCCGAGACTCCCCCACTATAGGAAACATCCTCTCCACATCCACTCTATCTGTGTCCTCTGGTCCTAGACTCCCCCTCTATAGGAAACATCCTCTCCACATCCACTCTATCTGTGTCCTCTGGTCCTAGACTGCCCCACTATAGGAAACATCCTCTCCATACACACTCTATCTGTGTCCTCTGGTCCTAGACTCCCCCACTATAGGAAACATCCTCTCCACATCCACTCTGTCTGTGTTCTCTGGTCCTAGACTACCCCACTATAGGAAACATCCTCTCCACATCCACTCTATCTGTGTCCTCTGGTCCGAGACTCCCCCACTATAGGAAACATCCTCTCCACATCCACTCTATCTGTGCCCTCAGGTCCTAGACACCCCCACTATAGGAAACATCCTCTCCACATCCACTCTATCTGTGTCCTCTGGTCCTAGCCCCCCCCCCCCCCACTATAGGAAACATCCTCTGCTCATCCACTCTATCTGTGTCCTCTGGTCCTAGACTCCCCCACTATAGGAAACATCCTCTCCACATCCACTCTATCTGTGTCCTCTGGTCTTAGCCCCCCCCCCCCACTATAGGAAACATCCTCTCCACATCCACTCTATCTGTGTCCTCTGGTCCTAGACTCCCCCACTATAGGAAACATCCTCTCCACATCCACTCTATCTGTGCCCTCTGGTCCTAGACTCATCCACTACAGGAAACATCCTCTCCACATCCACTGTATCTGTGTCCTCTGGTCCTAGACTCCCCCAATATAGGAAACATCCTCTCCACATCCACTCTATCTGTGTCCTCTGGTCCTAGTCTCCCCCACTATAGGAAACATCCTCTCCACATCCACTCTATCTGTGTCCACTGGTCCTAGATTCCCCCACTATAGGAAACATCCTCTCCACATCTACTCTATCTGTGTCCTCTGGTCCTAGGCTCCCCCACTATAGGAAACATCCTCTCCACATCCACTCTATCTGTGTCCACTGGTCCTAGATTCCCCCACTATAGGAAACATCCTCTCCACACCCACTCTATCTGTTTCCTCTGGTCCTGGACTACCCCACTATAGGAAACATCCTCTCCACACCCACTCTATTTGTGTCCTCTGGTCCTAGACTCCCCCACAATAGGAAACATCCTCTCCACATCCACTCTATCTGTGCCCTCTGGTCCTAGACTCATCCACTACAGGAAACATCCTCTCCACATCCACTGTATCTGTGCCCTCTGGTCCTAGACTCCCCCAATATAGGAAACATCCTCTCCACATCCACTCTATCTGTGTCCTCTGGTCCTAGACTCCTCCACTATAGGAAACATCCTCTGCACATCCACTCTATCTGTGTCCTCTGGTCCGAGGCTCCCCCACTATAAGAAACATCCTCTCCACATCCACTCTATCTGTGTCCTCTGGTCCTAGACTCCCCCACTATAGGAAACATCCTCTCCACATCCACTCTATCTGTGCCCTCTGGTCCTAGACTCCCCCCACTATAGGAAACATCCTCTCCACACCCACTCTATCTGTGTCCTCTGATCCTAGACTCTCCCACTATAGGAAACATCCTCTCCACACACACTCTATCTGTGTCATCTGGTCCTAGACTCCCCCACTATAGGAAACATCCTCTCCACATCCACTCTCTCTGTGTCCTCTGGTCCTAGTCTCACCAACTATAGGAAACATCCTCTCCACATCCACTCTATCTGTGTCCTCTGGTCCTAGGCTCCCCCACTATAGGAAACATCCTCTCCACATCCACTCTATCTGTGTCCACTGGTCCTAGATTCCCCCACTATAGGAAACATCCTCTCCACATCCACTCTATCTGTGTCCTCTGGTCCTAGGCTCCCCCACTATAGGAAACATCCTCTCCACATTCACTCTATCTGTGTCCACTGGTCCTAGATTCCCCCACTATAGGAAACATCCTCTCCACACCCACTCTATCTGTTTCCTCTGGTCCTGGACTACCCCACTATAGGAAACATCCTCTCCACACCCACTCTATTTGTGTCCTCTGGTCCTAGACTCCCCCACAATAGGAAACATCCTCTCCACATCCACTCTATCTGTGCCCTCTGGTCCTAGACTCCCCCACTATAGGAAACATCCTCTCCACATCCACTCTATCTGTGCCCTCTGGTCCTAGACTCTCCCACTATAGGAAACATCCTCTCCACATCCACTCTATCTGTGTCCTCTGGTCCTAGACTCCCCCACTATAGGAAACATCCTCTCCACATCCACTCTATCTGTGCCCTCTGGTCCTAGACTCTCCCACTATAGGAAACATCCTCTCCACATCCACTCTATCTGTGTCCTCTGGTCCTAGACTCCCCCACTATAGGAAACATCCTCTCCACATCCACTCTATCTGTGTCCTCTGGTCCTAGACTCCCCCCACTATAGGAAACATCCTCTCCACATCCACTCTATCTGTGTCCTCTGGTCCTAGACTCCCCCCACTATAGGAAACATCCTCTCCGCACCCACTCTATCTGTGTCCTCTGGTCCTAGACTCCCCCACTATAGGAAACATCCTCTCCGCACCCACTCTATCTGTGCCCTCTTGTCCTAGACTCCCCCACTATAGGAAACATCCTCTCCGCACCCACTCTATCTGTGCCCTCTGGTCCTAGACTCCCCCACTATAGGAAACATCCTCTCCGCACCCACTCTATCTGTGTCCTCTGGTCCTAGACTCCCCCACTACAGGAAACATCCTCTCCGCACTCACTCTATCTGTGTCCTCTGGTCCTAGACTCCCCCACTATAGGAAACATCCTCTCCACATCCACTCTGTCTGTGTTCTCTGGTCCTAGACTACCCCACTATAGGAAACATCCTCTCCACATCCACTCCATCTGTTTCCTCTGGTCCAGGACTCCCCCACTATGGGTGTGGAGCTGTGACCCCCTCAACCTAGGCACCGAGTTCACCATAAACAATAGAACACACACAACAGGAACTCGACATCTCTGGAAGTGATCAGACAGTTTTCTAGCTGAGACCCTTCGTCAGGATTGAAGATGCAGTTGGGGAGAGGAGGAGGGACACCAGGGGGAGGTGACGGGTGGGAGAGGTAAAGGGCTGGAGAGGAAGGAATCTGATAGGAGAGGAGAGTGGACCGTGGGAAAAAGGGAAGGAGGAGGGACACCAGGGGGAGGTGACGGGTGGGAAAGGTAAAGGGCTGGAGAGGAAGGAATCTGATAGGAGAGGAGAGTGGACCGTGGGAAAAAGGGAAGGAGGAGGGACACCAGGGGGAGGTGACGGGTGGGAAAGGTAAAGGGCTGGAGAGGATGGAATCTGACAGGAGAGGAGAGTGGACCGTGGGAGAAAGGGAAGGAGGAGGGACACCAGGGGGAGGTGATGGGTGGGGAAGGTAAAGGCCTGGAGAGGAAGGAATCTGACAGGAGAGGAGAGTGGACCGTAGGAGAAAGGGAAGGAGGAGGAACACCAGGGGGAGGTGACGGGTGGGAAAGGTAAAGGGCTGGAGAGGAAGGAATCTGATAGGAGAGGAGAGTGGACCGTGGGAAAAAGGGAAGGAGGAGGGACACCAGGGGGAGGTGATGGGTGGGAAAGGTAAAGGGCTGGAGAGGAAGGAATCTGATAGGAGAGGAGAGTGGACCGTGGGAGAAAGGGAAGGAGGAGGGACACCAGGGGGAGGTGATGGGTGGGAAAGGTAAAGGGCTGGAGAGGAAGGAATCTGATAGGAGAGGAGAGTGGACCGTGGGAGAAAGGGAAGGAGGAGGGACACCAGGGGGAGGTGATGGGTGGGGAAGGTAAAGGGCTGGAGAGGAAGGAATCTGATAGGAGAGGAGAGTGGACCGTGGGGGAAGGGGAAGGAGGAGGGACACCAGGGGGTGGTGACGGGTGGGAATGGTAAAAGGCTGGAGAGGAAGGAATCTGATAGGAGAGGAGAGTGGACCGTGGGAGAAAGGGAAGGAGGAGGGACACCAGGGGGAGGTGACGGGTGGGAAAGGTAAAGGGCTGGAGAGGATGGAATCTGACAGGAGAGGAGAGTGGACCGTGGGAGAAAGGGAAGGAGGAGGGACACCAGGGGGAGGTGATGGGTGGGGAAGGTAAAGGCCTGGAGAGGAAGGAATCTGACAGGAGAGGAGAGTGGACCGTAGGAGAAAGGGAAGGAGGAGGAACACCAGGGGGAGGTGACGGGTGGGAAAGGTAAAGGGCTGGAGAGGAAGGAATCTGATAGGAGAGGAGAGTGGACCGTGGGAAAAAGGGAAGGAGGAGGGACACCAGGGGGAGGTGATGAGTGGGAAAGGTAAAGGGCTGGAGAGGATGGAATCTGACAGGAGAGGAGAGTGGACCGTGGGAGAAAGGGAAGGAGGAGGGACACCAGGGGGAGGTGATGAGTGGGAAAGGTAAAGGGCTGGAGAGGAAGGAATCTGACAGGAGAGGAGAGTGGACTGTGGGAGAAAGGGAAGGAGGAGGGACACCAGGGGGAGGTGATGGGTGGGAAATGTATAGGGCCGGAATGGGAAAAGAGGAGAGGGAGGAGGTGAAACGTAGAGAAGCTGGAGAAATACGAGGCCTGGTTCCTCTGAACCGAGGGTGGCCTCGCCAGCAGTTCGCGCGAGCCTGCGAATGAACGTCCGGGGAGCAGCCGGCCTCTCGCCCCCACACCCTGCCTACCTGTGCCGTCGGCCGTCTCCAACGTCCCCCCAGCCAGAGGCACCGGCTCGGAGTCGGACTTTGGGGCAGGGAGCCGCGCCCAGCCGCAGAGGTTGACGTACAGCAGCCTTTCGCCCGGCTCCTGGAAGGGAAGGAGGTGTAGACTGAGTGCCGGCCCTCCGCGCAGTCCGCGGCAGGTCGGCTACGGCCGAAACTGAACAGTCAGCAGCCACGTACCACTGGTCCCTGCGCCCACCTGCCGCTGGCCCTCCTCGGCACCTATCTGACAAGTTATTTCTCAAAAAAACATCTTGTACCGATTCTTTTGCCGTTGGACATCCCAGTAAGATTGATAAATGGTGCACTGGTGCAGATCCTGCCAGCAATAATCGGGTTGGAGATGCGTCTCTACCAAAGGAACTGTAAGGAGCTCCTTCCCCCCGGCTAGGCCGCAGGTCAGCCCTTGGGCGAGGTTCAGCATCCCCTCCGATCAGAGTCACGTCCCCTCAAGTCTGAGGTTCCTCCACTGTAGCAAACATCCTCTCCGCATCCACTCCATCCAGTCCTTTCGATGTCCGGCAGGCCTCAAAGAGATTGACCCTTCACTGTTATAATCTTCAGTGAGTGCAGCCACAGCCAGCCAATGCTCCTCACACACTATCCACTTCATCCCCGGAAACTTCTCTGCACCCTCTCCAACCCCAACACATCCTTTCTTGGATCTCGGGGCCCAAACCTGCTCACAACACAACCTGCAGGAAAGATGTAGAAGCGGCTGAAAGAGTTCAGGGAAAATTCACAAGGACGTTGTCAGGTCTGAAAGATTTGGGTTATAAGGAACACAGAAGGTTGAGGGGAAATTTGACTGTGGTAGAGGGGTACAGATAGGGTAAATGCAACTGGCTTTCTCCACGGAGGCTGGGTGGGACGACAACCAGAGGTGAAAGCTGAAACGTTAAGGGGAACATGAGGGGAAACCTTCTTCACACAGACGGTGCCTTGCGAGCACGATTTCAACATGTAAGAGGTTCGTGTAGGTACCTGGATGGTAGGGGTGTGGAAGTGGGCAGTTTAAATGGTTCAGCACAGACTGGATGGGCCAAAGGGCCTGTTTCTGTGTTGTACTTTTCTATGACTCTAAAACACTCCAAGTCTGGCTGATCCAACGCCAGCACATCCTTCCTTGCATTTAAGGGCCCAAATCTGCTCACAATACTTCAAGTGAGGCCTGTCCAATACCAACACATCCTTTCCTGGATTAGGGGCCTAAATCTGCTCACAATACTTCAAGTGAGGCCTGTCCAATACCAACACATCCTTTCCTGGATTAGGGGCCCAAATCTGCTCACAATACTTCAAGTGAGGCCTGTCCAATACCAACACACCCTTCCTTGGATTTAGGGGCCCAAATCTGCTCGCAATGACGGGTGCCTTGGAAACCCTCGTGGTAAACCTAACTGTCTCCAGCTGGCTGTTCGGGGGCACGGGCCCTGTGGTACTCGAACGCGTTCGAAGCCTCTACCCGTTCTAAAACGGACAGGGACTCGGCAGGAAGGGGAAGCGTCCGGGCCCCGGCCGCCTTACCGTTATCCGGGTCTGAAAGCAGCTGTGGGGCACCGGGGCAGCCAGCTGCTTCACCCCCTCTCCCAGCTGCTGCCGGATGAACCGACGATAGTCCTCGGGGTTGGTCTCGGACATCTCGTCCAGAGTGCTCCACAGCTGGTTCACCTGCTGCAGCAGCACCTCCTCCCTCCGCTTCCCGGCCATGGTGGCTCGCGAGTTTCTTCAGCGCTCTGTGGCGAGAGGCAACCGCGACCTTTAACCAGGCAGAAGTGCCAAGGGTTAGAAAACACGCTCGAAAGAAAACGTATCAAAAACGTTAATGACTTGAGAGGCCAGTTGATGCTAATGGCCGCCGCTCAGGTTCAGGAACAGTTATCACCCCTCCACCATCGGGAAGGAGGTACAGGAGCCTCAGGACCCACTCTACCAGGTTCAGGTACAGGTATTACCCCTCGACCATCAGGAAGGAGGTACAGGAGCCTCAGGACCCACACTACCAGGTTCAGGGACAGTTATTACCCCTCCACCATCGGGAAGGAGGTACAGGAGCCTCAGGACCCACACCACCCGGTTCAGGTACAGGTATTACCCCTCGACCATCAGAAAGGAGGTACAGGAGCCTCAGGACCCACACCACCCGGTTCAGGTACAGTTATCACCCCTCGACCATCAGGAAGGAGGTACAGGAGCCTCAGGACCCACACCACCAGGTTCAGGAACGGTTATCACCCCTCAACCATCAGGAAGGAGGTACAGGAGCCTCAGGACCCACACCACCAGGTTCAGGAACAGTTATTACCCCTCAACCATCAGGAAGGAGGTACAGGAGCCTCAGGACCCACACCACCAGGTTCAGGAACAGTTATTACCCCTCAACCATCAGGAAGGAGGTACAGGAGCCTCAGGACTCACACCACCAGGTTCAGGAACAGTTATTACCCCTCAACCATCAGGAAGGAGGTACAGGAGCCTCAGGACCCACACCACCAGGTTCAGGAACAGTTATTGCCCCTCAACCATCAGGAAGGAGGTACAGGAGCCTCAGGACCCACACCACCAGGTTCAGGAACAGTTATTACCCCTCAACCATCAGGAAGGAGGTACAGGAGCCTCAGGACTCACACCACCAGGTTCAGGAACAGTTATTACCCCTCAACCATCAGGAAGGAGGTACAGGAGCCTCAGGACCCACACCACCAGGTTCAGGAACAGTTATTGCCCCTCAACCATCAGGAAGGAGGTACAGGAGCCTCAGGACCCACACCACCAGGTTCAGGAACAGTTATCACCCCTCAAACATTAGGAAGGAGGTACAGGAGCCTCAGGACCCACACCACCAGGTTCAGGGACAGTTATCACCCCTCAACCATCAGGCTCCTGAACCAGAGGGGATAACTTCACTCGCCCCGACATTGAACACAAGCAAAAGGACTCTTCATCTCGCTATTTATTTATCGTTATTATCTGTTTTCTTCTTGCGTTTGCACGGTACGTTGTCTTTTGCACACTGGTTGTTTGACCATCCTGTCGTATGCAATCTTCAGTCGATTTTATCGTGTTTCTTTGTAACACGAGAAAATGAATCACAGGGTTGTGCGTGGTGACTCTGATTATAAACTTACTTTGAACTCTGAACACAACTCAATATTCAACTGGTGATTCCTTCAATACTTCCTTTTTTTTTAACAGAAAACACAACACAACGTCGCGGCAGCTTCTTAACTTGCCCTGCAGTCAATCTCACCTTTCCCTCCTACGCCTGCCCCCCATCTTCTCTCACCCACGTGCCGATCTTAAATACCCCTCGTGTACCCGCCTCTCCCACTGCCCCCGGCAGGACGTCCTGCACACCCACCACTGTGTAAAATACCGACCTCCCCCAATACTTCAGAACCGTAGAACACCACAGCACAGTACAGGCCCTTCAGCCCTCCATGTTGTGCCGACCCATGTAATCCTTAAAAAAAGTACTAAACCCTCACTACCCCATAACCCTCCATTTTTCTTTCATCCATGTGCCTGTCCAAGAGGCTCTTAAATACCCCTAATGTTTTAGCCTCCACCACCATCCCTGGCAAGTCATGCCAGGCATTCACAACCCTCTGTGTAAAAAGCTTACCCCTGATGTCTCCCCTAAACTTCCCTCCCTTAATTTTGTACATATGCCCTCTGGTGCTATTGGTGCCCTGGGAAACAGGTACTGACTATCCACCCTATCTGTGCCTCTCATAATCTTGTAGACCTCTGTCAAGCCCCCTCACATTCTTCTACGCTCCAAAGAGAAAAGTCCCAGCTCTGCTAACCTTGCTTCGTGTGACTTGTTCTCCAAACCAGCCAACTTTCTGGTAAATCTCCTCTGCACCCTTCCCATCACTTCCACCTCCAATCACCTTAAAATTATGCCCCCTGCTGTTAGCCTTTGAGATTTTTGATGTTGTTTTTTTGATAAGTTATCGAGTAAAACTGGGCTGTCGTGGTGGAGATGTGTCTCTACCGAAGGAGGTGTAAGGCGCTCCTTCCCTCCGCCAGCCCGCAGGGCACCCTTGGGCGAGGTGGAGCACCTGCTTAGCCCCCCGATCAGGGTCACGGGAAGCCGCGGGAGCAGGCGGTGGACGGTCGTACGAGCGGCCGGTGCGGATCGCAAGTCTTGGTGATGCGACCGCTGACTTGCCAGGCGGACGGTCTCTGAAAGGAATTGATAACGGCAGGGGCTCACCCGTCTTGTAAAGACACACACGTTGCCCAGAAGAAGCCAACGGCACACCTCTCCCGTAGAAAAATTTGCCAAGAACAATCACGGCCGTGGAAAGACCCTGGTGGCCCTGGTTATATGACACAGCACGTCACGGAGGGACGATCTAAAACCTGCCGAAGGCGGCAGGGTCAACCGGGCTCTCAGAGATTTCAGTCAGGCTCCTGACAAGCTCTGGCATAGCAGGCATAGTCTAGAAGTTGAAGGCACAAAGGAACGGAAGACATGTTGGCAAAGTGCACCCAAAATTGGCTTGGGGTTAGGGGGAAGACAATAGTAATGGAGCGGTGTTGGATCCGGTTGTTCTTCTTTATATACTTTTTAGAAGATATTAATTGAGTTTTTTTTTGAATATGTTATGAATGTACCACAGCTCTGAGGGGCCGAAGGGTGTGGGGTAGCCCCCTCCTTTGTGAGAATCGCAAGATCACTATTGATTTGGGTCAGGAGACCCAGGAAATGAGAGAGAGAGACGTGCTGAATGTCTTGTTACCCCGGCGATATAAAGCTACGGGAAACGGCCATTGTCTCTTGGAGACGGACTTGTGTATTGCAATACACAATCGTGGAAGCCCTCGGGCAAAGTGGGCTGGTTGAGGGAGGGATTGCATCACCCCCAACCTGACTGACATCTGCGACCCTGTGAGTCAGGATAAAAGAGGGTCTGTGGGAACAGCCCCTTCAGACGCTCCAGAAGAAACGCTAGCGATCCCGTAACAGCGAAAGCCGGTGGGAAGGAGGCCATGTGCGTTCGGTTCCATTTTGCCCCGGAACCGGTGGCTTTTACCACAGGAGAACGGCTTTTAGCTAACAACGGGGAAACCAACTCCCACCGACTCTCGAAGGATTGTTATCATAAAAGAACTGGGCAAGTTTAACCCGTCTTTCTCTCAAACCCAAAACGCTGCAGCTTGAACGAACCAACAGTGACTTTTATATTTCCATCGGACAATACATTATCCCCTAGGCAACGATAGAGCTATTTCTTATTGTTTATTATTATACCCGTGCTTTGAGATTTAGTATTGACAACGTATATTATCTGTATGTTTACATTGATATTATTTTTGTGTATCTTTATCAATAAATACTGTTAAAAATAGTACAATCAGACTTCAATGGACCTCTCTATCTTTGCTGGTAAGTGACCCGTTTTCGGGGTACGAAACAAATGTATCATAGACTTTTTACTGATATAATTTGCATGTTTAACAACTATGTCCTGTTCAGTCCGTGGTGGTTTGCCGCCACCCACTGGCAGAAGGCGGTATCGCAGCTGTATTAGCTCGTCAATTGAATGGAATTGGCTTTATTTCTTACATCCTTCATGTACACGAGGAGTAAACATCTTTACGCTATGTCTCTCTCTAAATGTGCAATTTACAGTAATTTGTAATAACTAGTATGTACCACAGGACAATCAATATAGCTTCGCACTCAAACCAGCCTGAGTTCATCAGTCTGACGGCCTGGTGGGAGAAGCTGTCCCGGAGCCTGTCGGTCCTGGCTTTTATGCTGCGGGACCGTTTCCCGGGTGGGAGAAGCTGGAACAGTTTGTGTTTGGGGTGACTCGGGTCCCCAGTGATCCTTCGGGCCCCTTTTTACACCCCTGTCTCTGTAAATGTCCTGAATGGTGGGGATTTCACATCTACAGATGGGCCGGGCTGTCCACACCACTCTCTGCAGAGTCCTGCCATTGAGGGAGATACAGTTCACGTACCAGGCCGTGATGCAGCCGGTCAGGATGCCCTCAGTCGTGCCCCCGTAGAAAGTCCTGAGGATTTGGGGGGCCCCCACACCAAACTTCTTCAACCGTTAAACATATGATAACAAGACTCTGTTATCAAAGGGATTCCTGTTATCAGAAGTATAGAGAAGATGGATTTTTCAAAAGCACGATATTGAATCTCTTTAATGTAACATCTCCCTTGTTAATTTGTACCATTATTTAAACTTTGAAATAAATGTTCGTGAAAACCAAAGTTTCTCAGTCATTCCTGAACCCCTGAAAGGGATTAAAAAATAATCTCGCCATCCGACGGGGTGTTTCCCTTACCGGAAATCTGCAAAGAGACTTGCCTCCGGCAATAGCGCTGGGACCAACTTTCCCTCTGCTATTTCTTTACAGCTGGGCAAAACGACCTTTGCCCCGAGCAGGAAATTTTCAGGGTTGCGTGGCGTTTGGTGTCCGAGTCCGGAGCCCGATTCTTGTGTTAGAGGGTTTGTACTGTATTCACGTGACCAGCTGGGTTCTCTCAGTGCCCTCCCCAAGTCCAAAGGCAGAACGGTTCGTAGGTTCATTGGTCGGCAAATTGGCCAGTGACTAGGCCAGGGTTAAATAGGTGGGTTACCGGGTGTGGCAGCTCGAAGGGCCGGAACATGAACATACATAGAACAGTACAGCATGCTACAGGCCCTTCGGCCCACAATGTTGTGCCGACCCTCAAAACCTGCCTCCCATATAACCCCCACCTTAAATTCCTCCATATACCTGTCCATTAGTCTCTTAAGCTTCACTAGTGTATCTGCCTCCACCACTGACTCAGGCAGTGCATTCCATGCACCAACCACTCTCTGAGTGAAAAACCTTCCTCTAATATCCCCCTTGAACTTCCCTCCCCTCACCTTAAAGCCACGTCCTCTTGTATTGAGCAGTGGTGCCCTGGGGAAGAGGCGCTGGCTGTCCACTCTGTCTATTCCTCTTAATATCTTGTACACCTCTATCATGTCTCTTCTCATCCTCCTTCTCTCCAAAGAGTAAAGCCCTAGCTCCCTTAATCTCTGATCATAATCCATACTCTCTAAACCAGGCAGCATCCTGGTAAATCTCCTCTGTACCCTTCCCAATGCTTCCACATCCTTCCTATAGTGAGGTGACCAGAACTGGACACAGTACTCCAAGTGTGGCCTAACCAGAGTTTTATAGAGCTGCATCATTACCCCGCGACTCTTAAACGCTATCTCGCGACTTATGAAAGCTAACACCCCTGGCGTACATTTCAAATAAATTTATAAAATGTATAAATTACAGCACTGTACAAAAATCTTAGGCACACACATATATCTAGCTAGGGTGCCTAAGACTTTTGCATGGGTCAACGTGAAGCGAGTTTGTAAATCTGGCGAGAATGTTGGGAATGGTGAGGGTGGAGCGCCCGCGGAAGGTGGTAGAGAAGGAGTGCCGGGGCTGGGTGGTGGTGGTGGGGGGGGGGGGGATGTGGAGACACACACCCAGCCCTGAGACACCAGGCAAGGTCATTCGATTCCAAACAATTAGTTTACTGATCATTACAGAACATCTCTCTGGTGAACATCCCTTTCCCATCCCCTTTTCCCAACCATGATTCCCTCCTCTCCATCCCCCTTAAATATAGGTAGGGTGCCTAAGATCTTTGCACAGTCGTGTGCTTTGCAATAACTTTGCAGAAGGCATAAAAAGTGAAGGTGGTGTGGGTCATAGTAATAATGATAATAATAATTTATTTTCAGGGCACTTTTCACACAGAGGAGAAAGTTCAAGTGTCTGACAAAGGGACAGAAATACAAAGATGAAAACAAAACATTAATAAAAATGAAAGTAACAGAGAAGAAGACACAAATCTTACTATGTTATAGATGTTCACAAGATCTATAAATTTGCCGATGATTGAACCATTGTTGGCCGAGTTTCAGATGGAGATGAGAGGGCGTACAGAAGAGAGGTTAACCATTGACCCTGATTCTGATATAATTGGCAGAGATAGGGCAGTCAGAGTGTTTTCCCTGGGGCAGGAAGAATCCAAAACCGCAGGATGAGGGGTTTCGGGTGACAATAGACAATAGGTGCAGGAGTAGGCCATTCACTGTGATCATGGCTAATCATACACAATCAGTACCCCGTTCCTGCCCTCTCCCCATATCCCTTGACTCCACTATCTTTAAGAGCTCTATCTAACTCTTTCTTGAAAGCATCCAGAGAATTGGCCTCCATTGCCTTCTGAGGCAGAGCATTCCACAGATCCACAACTCTCTGGGTGGAAAAGTTTTTCCTCAACTCCGTTCTAAATGGCCTACCCCTTATTCTTAAACTGTGGGCTCTGGTTCTGGACTCCCCCATCATCGGGAACATGCTTCCTGCCTCTAGCGTGTCCAATCCCTTAATCATCTTATATGTTTCAATCAGATCCCCTCTCATCCTTCTAAACTCCAGTGTATACAAGCCCAGTCGCTCCAATCTTTCAACGTGTGACAGTCCCGCCATTCCGGGAATTAACTTTGTGAACCTACGCTGCACTCCCTCAACAGCAAGAATGTCCTTCCTCAAATCTGGAGACCAAAACTGCACACAGTACTCCAGGCGTGGGTCTCACCAGGGCCCTGTACAGCTGCAGAAGGACCTCTTTACTCCCATATTCAACTCCTCTTGTTATGAAGGCCAACATGCCATTAGCTTTCTTCACTGCCTGCTGTACCTGCATGCTTACTTTCCGTGACTGATGAACAAGAACACCTAGGTCTCATTGCACTTCCCCTTTTCCGAAGGGGAATGGGGTGAGAGGGCAGAAATGGAGCTCTGAGGGGTATGTCATTTACCCAGAGGACCGGGGTCTCACTCTCTCCCTCCTCTCCCAGTGACATTCACCCAGAGTGTTGCAAATGGGAAGCGTGAAGCATTGCTGAGGATCCCTACCCCACCCCCCCTCCCGACCCACAATCTCCCAGACCCAGGACCGTTGGGAAGGGGATAGAGGAGCATTTGGACTGCAAGACTGGGTAACCAGCTTCATCCCCCTGGGCTGTGAGACTAATGAACCTCCCCCAGCCACCGGCACAGGGAGCTGTTGACTGTTCACCTGGGCTGCGTGGTGATTTGCGTGTCTGGGGGTCCGGAGGGACCTTGCTTTGTTGGGTTGTGTGCAGCCAGAGGAGTTGCCAAACGGAGCAGGCTTCCTGGGCGAGAGGGAAGGGAGAGCGGGACGCCGAGGCCACCCCGGGGTGTCAGGCGCTGCCCAAACGTACAGGACGGTCGGCGTGGTCTACTTTTGTGAATGAATCCACTAGCAACGGGGCGGGAGGCCGACGCTGAACGGCGATTGGTCCAATTATACAGCGTCATCCAATCGGAATGCGGATCGGACAGGACCCGCTGCTGATTGGACAGCACAACGATCAATCAGGACGGCAGCGGTCATCCAATCGAAATCCGAACTGTCCCGAAGACGACCAATCACAAAGAGGCCACAGAGAAGCGGTACCTGTCATCCAATCCAAATGCGGCGTGCACCAGGCCTGATTCTGAATAGGCAGCACGACGACCAATCAAAACGGCGACGCGCAATTCTAATCCAATCGGAAACGCCGTCCACTGGCGACGGGTTTCTGTTGATTGCCCGCAAGTAACGGCGCAGCTGTGAAGCGGATTCAGACAGATGCGGAGGCCGGGGCCGGCTGAGGCGGCGCTGCCGGGGCCCCGGGGCTGGGAGCGCTCGGCCCGCGGAGTCGGAACACAGGCAGCGCCACCGAACCAACCACCGCCGTTACCCCGGGCGACCGGACCGATACCGGAAGTAGCCTCCGACCCGGAAACCGTCCCTGCGAATCCGCTTCCCCCAGCGCACCGCTAAAGCTAAAGTTGCGCTGCCGGCTGAGGAAATGCGGGCGAGGACGAAGTGCGGGAGTTCGTGAAGAGAGTCCGGCGGTAAACAGGTCCGTAACGAGGGCCGCCAGAGGAACTGCGCGCCGCACCGCTTTAAAATCAATCAGCGGAGGTTGAATCAAAGGTTCCGGGGGGGGGGGGAAGAGAAAGCGAACGGCGGGTCCTGAATCTAGAAACCACTCGTCCTCCCCTAGGAACTGGGAGGGAGAGGATGCCTGGGTGGGGTGGGACGTAAGCGGAAAATATCCGGGTTGGGGGAACGCCGCCGGAACGAACACAACCTGTTGCTCGGCGACCCGGAGCGGTGAGGCGGGGGCGCCGCCCAAGACTTCCGGTCAGGAGCGTTCGGGTCGGGAGGGTGCGGACGGGCCGGACGGCCGGGGCCAGGTGAGAAACGATGACTGTGGACGTGGGGCCGAGAGGCCGGGAGGAGCTGGGGGAATCGGGGAGGGGGAACGAAGCCGAGAGATTCCCCCCCCCTCCTCCGGGTTAACCCCGCCTGGACTGCACAGCAAGATCCCATAGAGGTTGGCTGGACACGGGGACCCGTCCCCATCCCTCCCAATCCCCTCCCCCTCACCTCACGTCCCCTCTCTCCCCATCCCCCTCTCTCCCCTCCCTCCCCATCCCCTCCCCCTCACCTCACTTCCCGTCCCCCTCACCTCACTTCCCATCCCTCCCAATCCCCCTCACACCTCACATCCCCTTTCTCCCCATCCCTCCCTCCCCTCCCTCCCAATCCCCCTCACCTCACCTCACTTCCCGTCCCCCCCCACTCCCCCTCACTCCCAATCCTCCTCACCTCACATCCCCCTCTCTCCCCGTCCCCCCACTCCCCTCCCCTCCCTCCCAATCCCCCTCTCCTCACCTCACATCCCCCTCTCCCCAACCCCCCCTCCCCTCCCTCCCAATCCCCCTCCCCTCCCTCCCAATCCCCCTCACACATCCCCCTCTCTCCCCGTCCCCCCCCTCCCCTCCCTCCCAATCCCCCTCACCTCACATCCCCCTCTCTCCCCGTCCCCCCACTCCCCTCCCCTCCCTCCCAATCCCCCTCACCTCACCTCACATCCCCCTCTCCCCAACCCCCCCTCCCCTCCCTCCCAATCCCCCTCCCCTCCCTCCCAATCCCCCTCACACATCCCCCTCTCTCCCCGTCCCCCCCTCCCCTCCCTCCCAATCCCCCTCACCTCACCTCACATCCCCCTCTCTCCCCAACCCCCCCTCCCTCCCAATCCCCCTCACCTCACATCCCCCTCTCTCCCCGTCCCCCCTCCCCTCCCTCCCAATCCCCCCTCCCCTCCCAATCCCCCTCACCTCACATCCCCCTCCCCATCCCCCCCCTCCCCTCCCTCCCAATCCCCCTCACCTCACCTCACATCCCCCGCTCTCCCCGTCCCCCCTCCCCCTCCCTCCCAATCCCCTCACCTCATGTCCCCTCTCTCCCCGTCCCTGTCTCCCCCTCCCTCCCAATCCCCCATCCCCCTCACCTCACATCCCCCCTCTCCCCGTCCCTGTCCTCCCTCCCAATCCCCCTCACCTCACGTCCCCCTCTCTCCCCATCACCCCTCATGTCCCCCTCTCTCCCCTCATGTCCCTCTCCCTGTCACCCTTTTCCCCATCCCTTTTTCCCCATCACCCCTCATGTCCCCCCTCTCTCCCTGGCCCCCGCTCCCCTTGCTCCCATCCCCCTCCCCCTCTCTCCCAGCCTCATCCCTCCCACCCTCATCCCCCTCCAGTCTCCTCCCATCTCCCGCCAAAAAGGCCTCGGCCCACACCACAAAAACCCCTTGGGAACCTTCCCCCTAACTCCACTGTCCTGACTGGCTGACACAACATTCCCACTGAACAACGAAGCCCCTTAACACAGCTCAAACCCAGACGAGCTGAAAACAGGACTGACAGCTCTTGTGCATCTGCTAAATTGAAATATCTATGGCATGGCAGATTAACAAAAATCTTAGCCAGGGCATTGCACATACAACGTCTCAGACTTTTGCCCACCATACTGTATTTGTCAACGTGGAGCGGAGAGGGTTTGTAGACCTGGCGGGAGCAAAGGATGTTGGGAATGGCGAGGGTGGTGCGCCGTGGGAGGGGCGTGGGACGGGGCAGAGAAGTGAATGCTGGTGGCAAGTGAGGTAGCATGGGTACTGAGACACCGAGCAAGGTCATTTGATTCTAAACGGTCGGTTTATTGATCATTAGAGAACGTCTCTCTGGTGCTTTGCGCTCTCTTCCCCTTTTCCCTACCAAAATTCCCCTCTCCCTGCCCCCCCCCCCCCCACCTTTCCCACTCTCAGTCCGTGATAGAGACCCAGATCAGAATCAGGTTTATCAACATCCACATATATCAAGAAATTAGTTTTTATTTTTGCAACAGCGGTACAGCGCCATGCGTAAAATTGCCGTAGCCCTGTGCGAGAGTCTCAGGCGGCCCAGCTGTGTAAATGTGCCCCAGGTTTTCTCGCACAGTGCCGCATGTGTGACGTTTTCACCTTGGCCCCGGAAGCGGCACTGTTTTGTTGGGCTGTGCACGCGGCGGAACGAAATTACAATTGAACTGTTAAATTCACGGTCGCCCCACTTGTGAAATTCGTTCAGCTTTTAGATTTGAAAAAAAAAATGTTGAGCACGGAACCTTGAGAAAACCCTGTGACCGTTCTAGTTACCTACGGCAAAGGTTGCAGGGTTTCTGAACGAAAGCCGAAGATCTGGCACGGGATTCGATTCGAGTGGATGCAAGTGTCACCAACACTTCAGGAGGACTGAAGTATAAAGGCAGAGGTGTAAGGCACTGGTGAGCAGATTTGGGCCCCTTTGTCGGAAGAAACAACATGACGTGGTGTTGGAAAGAGGTTCACGACAATTATTCTGGCTTTGAACGGCGTGTCTTGTGAGAGGTGTATGATGGCGCTGGGCCTGTGTTCACTGGGATTCAGGGAACGATGGGGGTGGGGGGGGATTTGTTGTTGGGGATCTAATTGAAACGTATTGAATGTTGAAAGGCCTCGATAGAGTGGGTGTGGAGAGGATGTTTCCTATAGTGGGGGAGTCTAGGACCAGAGGACACAGATAGAGTGGATGTGGAGAGGATGTTTCCTATAGTGGGGGAGTCTAGGACCAGAGGACACAGATAGAGTGGATGTGGAGAGGATGTTTCCTATAGTGGGGGAGTCTAGGACCAGAGGACACAGATAGAGTGGATGTGGAGAGGATGTTTCCTATAGTGGGGGAGTCTAGGACCAGAGGATAGAGATAGAGTGGATGTGGAGAGGATGTTTCCTATAGTGGGGGAGTCTAGGACCAGAGGATAGAGATAGAGTGGATGTGGAGAGGATGTTTCCTATAGTGGGGGAGTCTAGGACCAGAGGACACAGAGAGAGTGGATGTGGAGAGGTTGTTTCCTATAGTGGGGGAGTCTAGGACCAGAGGACACAGATAGAGAGGATGTGGAGAGGATGTTTCCTATAGTGGGGGAGTCTAGGACCAGGGGACACAGATAGAGTGGATGTGGAGAGGATGTTTCCTATAGTGGGGGAGTCTAGGACCAGAGGACACAGATAGAGTGGATGTGGAGACGATGTTTCCTATAGTGGGGGAGTCTAGGACCAGAGGACACAGATAGAGTGGGTGTGGAGAGGATGTTTCCTATATTGGGGGAGTCTAGGACCAGAGGACACAGATAGAGTGGATGTGGAGAGGATGTTTCCTGTAGTGGGGGAGTCTAGGACCAGAGGACACAGATAGAGTGGGTGTGGAGAGGATGTTTCCTGTAGTGGGGGAGTCTAGGACCAGAGGACACAGATAGAGTGGGTGTGGAGAGGATGTTTCCTGTAGTGGGGGAGTCTAGGACCAGAGGACACAGATAGAGTGGGTGTGGAGAGGATGTTTCCTACAGTGGGGGAGTCTAGGACCAGAGGGTACAGCCCCAGAGTAGAGTATTGTCCTTTTAGAACAGAGATGAGGAGGAATTTCTTCAGCCCGAGGGTGGTGAATCTGTGGAATTCGTTGCCAGAGGCGGCTGTGGAGGCCGAGTCACTGGGTTTATTTAAGGCAGAGGTTGATAAGTTATTGATTGGTCAGGGCGTGAAGGGGTTCGGGGGAAAACACGGGGTTGGGGCTGAGAGGGAAAATGGATCAGAGGGGATGGAATGGTGGAGCAGACTGAATGGGCCAATTCTGATCTTGAATCTTGTCGTCTGATAAGCTGAATTTATCTCTCAACTCTCTGTCCCCGTCATGTCAATACTACTGGAAGCATGCTATGATCACGTCCTGAATTCAAGGGAATGATAGGGTTAATGTATCAGGAGTGTTCGATGGCTCTGTGCCTGTACTTGCTACAACTTAGAAGATGTACTGGTGCATTTTTCCCCCTCCTAATTTTCGTTTCTGGTGTCCTCTGCTCAATGAGATTTGTCCTGGGAGTGAAAAGGTTAACGGATCAGGAGCGTTTGACGGCTCTGGGCCTGTACTCGCTGGAGTTTAGAGGAATGAGGGGCCTTCTTGCCTAAAGCTCTCAAACATTGAAGTGTCTGGATAAAATGGATGTGCAGAAGATGTTTCGTATGGTGTGGGAGTCCAGGGCCAGAGGGCACAGTTTCGGAACAGAGGGACGTCCATTTAGACTGGAGACGAGGAGGAATTTCCTTAGCCAGAAAGCGGTGGTTTCGTTAGCTTCCCCTTTTTCCCCAACCACGATTCCCCTCTCGCTTCCCCTTTTCCCAACCATGATTCCCCTCTCCCTTCCCGTTCCCCAACCATGATTCCCCTCTCCCTTCCCCTTTTCCCAATCATGATTCCCCCTCTCCCTTCCCCTTTTCCCAACCGTGATTCCCCCTCTCCCTTCCCCTTTTCCCAACCGTGATTCCCCTTCTCCCTTCCCCTTTTCCCAACCATGATTCCCCCTCCCTTCCCCTTTCCCCAACCATGATTCCCCTCTCCCTTCCCCTCTTCCCAACCATGATTCCCCTCTCCCTTCCCCTTTTCCCAACCACGATTCCTCTCTCCCTGTCCCCTTTTCCCAACCATGATTTCCCTCTCCTTTCCCCTTTTTCCCCAACCACGATTCCTCTCTCCCTTCCCCTTTCCCCAACCACGATTCCTCTCTCCCTTCCCCTTTCCCCAACCACGATTCCTCTCTCCCTGTCCCCTTTTCCCAACCATGATTTCCCTCTCCCTTCCCCTTTTTCCCCAACCATGATTCCCCTCTCCCTTCCCCTTTCCCCAACCACGATTCCTCTCTCCCTTCCCCTTTCCCCAACCACGATTCCTCTCTCCCTTCCCCTTTCCCCAACCATGATTCCCCTCTCCCTTCCCCTTTCCCCAACCATGATTCCCCTCTCCCTTCCCCTTTCCCCAACCATGATTCCTCTCTCCCTGTCTCCTTTTCCCAACCGTGATTTCCCCCTCTCCCTTCCCCTTTTCCCAACCACGATTCCTCTCTCCCTTCCCCTTTTCCCAACCATGACTCCCCCTCTCCCTGTTTCCCCCCCCCTTCCCACTCTCTCAGTCCACAATAGAGACCCATATCAGAATTAGGTTTATCTTCACTCTCATATGTCATGAAATTTGTGTTTTTTTTGGGGGCAGCGGTACAGTGCGATACATAAAGCACTGTGCAAAAGTCTTTGGCTCCCTAGCTGTAGACATGTGCAGGAGACACTCCGGATGGCATTGAGAATGACGGACTGCTCTTTTGTTTGTCAGGACACCTCCCGCGATGGCTCGGATCCCCGTGGGCAAAGTTCTTCTGCGAAATGTCATTCGGCACACAGATGCACACAACAAGGTACGCGGAAGGGTTAACGGATCAGGAGCGTTTGATGTCTCTGGGCCTGTGCTCACTGGAGTTTAGAAGAACGGGGTTTGGGTGGTGGGGTGAAAATGTCATTGAAACCTGTTGAAGTTTGAAAGAGCAAAGGGTTAACGGATCAGGAGCGTTTGATGTCTCTGGGCCTGTGCTCACTGGAGTTTAGAAGAACGGGGTTTGGGTGGTGGGGGGGAAATGTCATTGAAACCTGTTGAAATTTGAAAGAGCAGGATAGAATGGATGTGGAGAGGATGTTTCCCATGGGGGGGGGTCTAGGACAGCCTCAGAATAGAAGGGCGACCATTCAGATAGGAGATGAGGAGGGGTTTCTTTAGCCAGAGGGTGGTGAATCGGTGGATCTTGTCACCACGGGCGGCTGTGGAGGGCAAGTCATCGGGTGTATTTAAAGGGGAGGTTCTTGATTAGTCAGGGCGTCGAGGCAGGAGAATACATTTGACGGGCATGATGGAATGGCGGACTAGACGCGATGGGCTGACTGGCCTAATTCTGCTTCCTATGTGTGTCTCAAGGTGGGGAGGCTCTGGAATCGTCAGTGCTGAAAGCTGGGTTGCTGAAGTATTTACAGTGGAGGTGGGGGGTGTCTGCAGACCAAAAGGGTGAGGGGAAACCGGGGAGTGGGAGGCTGGCGTTGATCGGCCGTGACTACGTTGAACGATGGGACACTGTGCCGCCTCCTGGTCCTGAAGAGGGAACTCAACCCGGAAAAGCGTAAAGGGTTTTGCTCTGAAAGCAGAATACGGGGTTCTTATCGGCGGAGAAGGACAGTCGGATCTTGGCGTCCGTGTCCGGAGATGCCTCTGAGTCGATCGGGCATACGTCAGTTGGCCTTCATTCGTCAGGGGAGTGGGAGGCTGGCGTTGATCGGCCGTGACTACGTTGAACGATGGGACACTGTGCCGCCTCCTGGTCCTGAAGAGGGAACTCATCCCGGAAAAGCATGAAGGGTTTTGCTCTGAAAGCAGAATACGGGGTTCTCATCGGCTGAGAAGGACAGTCGGATCTTGGCGTCCGTGTCCGGAGATGCCTCTGAGTCGATCGGGTGGTTAAGAAGGCATACGTCAGTTGGCCTTCATTCGTCAGGGGAGTGGGCTGGAGAGCCGGTGAGGTAACGTTGTGACTCTGCGAAACCCTGGTTGGATCGCACTGGGAGTATCGCGTTCGGTTCTGGCCTCCTCGCTTCAGGGAGGGTGCAGAGGAGATTTACCAGGGTGCTGCGCGAACCTGAATCCGGTTTGTTATCACTGGCGTGTGATGTGAAATCTGTTAACTTGGCAGCAGCGGTTCAATGCAACACATAATCTAGCAGAGAGAAAAAAGAAATAAACAGGTAAATCAATTACGTATATTGAATAACTTTAAATAAAGACAGAAATACTGTATACTTAAAAAAAAGAAGTGAGGTAGTATCCAAAGATTCAAAGTCTATTCAGGAATCGGATGGCGATCGAACTCCCCTCGATGAGCTGCCGACCGCGGCCCGACGAGCCCCGACCGCCCGGAGCGACTGGTTTTGAGGCGCCAGTGACCCGCCTTTGCCCCCTTCTCCCGTCGGTAGAAACGGTTCCGCCGGGCTTGGTGGCTGAGCCACACGTGAACACCGAGAGCTGGACTCGGTTGTCAGAGGTTATTGAAGGTGCACGCCGTTGGGAGTGTTTAATAGAGGAGCTCGTCCCCATCGCCACCCCCTGGCTATAACAACCTTAAGGAAGCTTATTGTATTAGGCAGTGAGTTAATCTTATTCCAGCAAGCTAGTATCTGTGCTCGAACCTGGTGCGATGTGCTTTCAGGCTTTTGTATTTTCCGCCCGATGGGAGAAGAGAGAATGTCTGGGGTGGGTGGGGGCTTTGATTATGCCGGTGAGAATACTGGGGAATTGTTTTTCTGACTCGGTGCAAGGTCAGCAATAACGAAAAGGTTTCACAACAGAGGGGGCAAGAGGTCAGACCGGTGGGGAGTGCGGAGCGTAATGCCGAAGGACGTGACGGGGACAGGGAGGGTTGGATCCGGTGTTCCTCCTGACTCCCGTGGACCAACCCGTTGCTCCCGAGCAGGAGATCTTCTTTCAAAACCCGGCCCGAAAATCACGCGGTGCTCTAATGGAACGGTAGGCAAAAGAAAATCCCAGCTGCGCAACAACGGAGGCTACGTGCGTGGGAGCGTTTCGGTTACGGCGCGGCCGCGCACTCCGGGGGAACGGTGGTCGGATCCTCCACGATCTTCTGCCCTTGCTCTGGGATTTCAGTCCCTCCGGCTCCAGTGACCACATTCCCTCAACCTCCCCTGGGATTTCAGTCACTCCTCTCCTTTTCCTTTTTTTTTAATCGCTAATCTCCTTATTGCAACAGCAACAAATTACATTCAGTACAACCAATTGCCGATTACATTTTGACTGTTGAACCCAGCCACCCCCCAACCTTCTTCACCACCCCTCCTCTACCCCTTACCCCTCCACCCACCAACTGAATAGTAGTTCATACACTGACAGAGCATTCCTATTTTAACAGAAGATCTTTTGAGTTAGATATCAAATTTGTCCACATTAAGATTGAGTTTGGTCGTGCATCATTTACTCCGGCTGGTGATAGTTCCGGGTAAGAAATGTCCATGATGTTCCGAAGCCAGTGAGTATTTGAAATATCGCGGGGAGGTTTCCAACGCTGGACTGCAATCTCCTCAGCTGCAGACAGGCCAGCCAACCAGACTTTGCGTGTTTTTTCCGTGAGGGAAAGGTGGGAGTCATCATTTAGAAGGTGTACAGCGGGGTCCATTGGTAATTGTACCCCCGTTAGTTCTGTAAGAGTACCGATAACCTTCCCCCACAAACCCCTGGACACTCCCACACAACGTGTATAAACGGGCCAATGGTTCCGTGTGGGAGGAGTAAGCAATATGGGTCAGGAACCAGTCCCATTTGATGTCCAATTCTCGGTGTCAGATATGCTCTTTGACAAAATTTTAAATGTACATCCCTCTCCTTTTCCGCAGATTCAGGAAGAGTCGGAAATGTGGAAGATCAGAGAAAAAGAGAAGCAAGCAAGTAAGATGAGGTTCCACCGCCAGCGGAGGCCGTCCGCGAGCTTGCCAGGGTAAGTTTCAATCCCCTTGTGGGAAACTTGAGTCTTCAACGGGCTGATGATCTTCTCCCGGTCTGCCAGGGTTCATGGTTGGGGTTGGGGTCACCTCGTGGGGAATTTTTAGAGTCGTAGGGTCTGAGAACAGGCCGGAAGGGCCTCGGCCTGAAATGTTAACTGTTTATCCCACTCCATAGATGCTGTCTGACCTTCCGAGTTCTTATCAATCACCCCTGCTGTGGACCACTTCTACAAAGAAGGGATCCGTGTGCTCCACCACCGCTGGACTGAGTGTGTAAATGTAGGAGGGGACTGTGTTGAAAACTAAATGCGCTAGGTTTTCTAAAATTGACTCCTACCTTAGGCCATGAACTTATCAATCATCCCTCGTGGTATATGGCCGTACACTTCCTGACACTGTATTCCATCTGCTTTACCTGTTCTCCTAATCTGTGTAAGTCCTACTGCAGTCTCCCTGCTTCCCCAACACTACCTGCCCCTCCACCGATGTTCGTGTTGGCCGCAAAGCCATCGATTCCGTCAACCAGGTCATTGACATATAACGTAAACAAGAAGCTGTCTCACTACTGACCCCTGTGGGACACCACTAGTCACTGGCAGCCAATCAGAAAAAGCTCCCTTTATTCCCACTCTTTGCCTCCTGCCAATGAGCCGATGCTCTGTCCATGCTGGTATCTTTCTTGTAATACCCTGAGCTCTTGCCTTGTGAGCGGCACCTTGAAAATCTAAATGCCGTCTGAAAATCTAAATGCACAACATCCACTGACTCCCCTATATCTACCCTGCTTGTTATCTCTTCAAAGAATTCCAACAGATTTGTCTGGGAAGATTTTCCCTTGAGGAAACCATGCCGACTGCGGCCTGTTTTGTCATCTGCCTCCTGAGACCTCATCCTCAAGAATCAACTCCCAACATCTTACCAACTACTGAAGTCAGGCTAACTGGCTTGCAATTTCTTATCTTCTGCCTCCCTCCCTTCTTCAAAGAGTGGAGTGACGTTTGTAATTTTCCAGTCTTTTAGATCCATTCCAGAACCTACTCAGACTTTCCCTATCACCCTGGTGCTCGGGTCCTGGCATTAACTTGTATCCAATTCCCGATGACTCGGGGTTCTCAAGTCCCGGCAAGTTTTGCGTGAATTTTACAGGAGGCATTCTGTGTTTATTTTTCCGTAGAAGTGTGCATGGTGTCGTAAAGATTTAGCAAAATTACTGAAAGGGGTGCAGACCATTCCAAGCTCACAACAGCCAAGAGGAGAAGAGGCAGTCTTTGAAAGGATGGAGATGAGGCACAGGGGGGGACCTGGGCCGTTCGGTCCGTGAACTCTGCTCCGCAATTCACGGCTCATCCGGTTATCCTTCTCAACCCCCCCTCTGCTGTCTTTTCTCCATAACCTTTGATTGCCCTGACGAATCAGGGACCTGTCCAGCTCCTCTTCACCCAGTGACTCGGCCTCCACAGCCGTCCGTGGCAATGAATTCCACAGGTTCATCACCCTCTGGCTCGTCTCTGACAGCCCTCTATTCTGAGGCTGCGTCCTCTGGGCCTAGACTCTCCCACCATCGGGAGCATCCTCTTCACATCCACTCTATCCAGACCGTGCAACGTTCAGTCGGTTTCAGTGAGATCCCCTTCACTTTTCTGAACTTCAGGGAGCACGTCCAGCTGGGGAAATTAAAATTGGAAGCCTGCAACCCGAAGTGACATTAATGAATTCTTTGCTCCAGAGGCTTGTTTCGGCTACAGGACAGACGCATGTACACGAGGGAAATCATAACAGGCTGCCCACGGTGGTGAGGAGTGAAGATTTAAGAATCAGAATTCAGAATCTGCTTTATTATCGCCGGAATGTCAAGTGAAATTGCGGCAGCAGTTCAATGCAGTGTATAATGTAGAAGGAGGGAAAAAAGCAAAATAATAATAAATAAAGGAGTAAATCGGTTACAGTGTACGTATATTGAATAGATTTTAAAAAGGGCAAAAGACAGAAATACTGTATACAGGTTTCCCCCTCAATCCGGCGTTCCTGTGAAGCCGTTTGTGAGCGGAAATGTCGTGAAGTGAAGAAGCAATTACCGTTAATTTATACAGGAAGAATTTTTTGAGGGTTCCCAGACCCAAAAAAATAATTTACCAAATCATGCCAAATAACACACGAAGCCTAAAATAATACCAACACACAGTAAAAGCAGGAATAATATGATAAATATACAGCCTATATCAAGTAGAAATATTGGAGGTACGGTGTAGTTTCACTTATCAAAATCGGGAAGGCAGCGAACCAAAATCAATTTGGAGAAAAAAAATCCGCACGCATGCGCACACAACTGCCTGCACAAGGCTTCACAGTCACGGTAGTCTTTCTCGGGGGTGTTACGAACCCCGTAACTGGGTCACTTACCAGCAAAGATAGAGACGTCCGTTGAAGTCTGATGATATTATTTTTAACAGTATTTATTAGTAAAAATACACAAAAATAAAATCAATGCAAATATGCAGATAATATACATCGTCAATACTAAATCTAAAAGTGTGGGTATAATAATAATCAATAAGAAATAAGCTCTATTGTTGTCTAGGGGATAATGTATTGTCCGATGGAAATATAAAGTTCACTCAGTTCATGCAGGCTGCAGCTGTTGGGGACCGCTGTGTTGCAATTGTTGGAGTGAGAGAGAGATTTGGAGAAAAACTTGCCGACTTTCCTTTATGATTTTGATCCGTCGGAGTCTCGTTGGTGTGGCCGTTCACTTGTGGCCTCTCCTTTAGCTAAACCGTTCTTCCGTGGTGAGCCCGCCACCCCGGGCAAAGGGAGGACGCACACGTGCCCCCACCGGCTTTCGCTATTAAACGCTGTCACGGGATTTCTAGCGTTTCTCCTGCTGCGTCTAAAGGGGTTGTTCCCCAGACCCTCTTTTATCCTTACTCACGGGGTCTCAGATGTCAATCAGGTTGGGATGATGCAATCCCTCAACCAGCCCCCTCTGGTTGTCCCCTGAGGGGCTTCAATGAATAGTACAGTACTCAATACACAGTTCCGTCTCCAAGAGACAATGGCCGTTATCAGTGGTCCCGTTTCGCTGATTCAGGCCACATTCCAAACCTTGTGTATTCTGGATGTCTCTCTCTCATTTCCTGGGTATCAATAGTGATCTTGCGATTCTCAAAAAGGAGGGGGCGACTTTGTACCCTTCGGCCCCTCAGAGTTGCTTCACATTCGTAACACACGTATAAAGCGGGTGTCTTTTTCTTGTAAAAGCGAAAATTCTCTTTGGTTAGCGAGAACAGGTACTAATGTAGGTCTTTCGTAACAGCGAGTTGTTGTAAATCGAACGTTCGAGAAACGGGGACACACCTGTATTTTAAAAAAAATGAGGTAGTGTTCATGGGTTCAATGTCCATTTGCGGCAGCAGTTCAGTGCAATACATAATTAGCAGAGAGAAGAAAATAATAAAATAAAATAATAAGTAAATAATAAACAAGTATATCAATTGAGTATGTTGAATAGATTTAAAAAAAACATGCAGAAACAGAAATACTGTATACTAAAATAAAAGTGAGGTAGTGTCCATTTAGGAATCAGATGGTAGAGGGGAAGAAGCTGTTCCTGAATCGCTGAGTGTGTGTCTTCAGGCTCCTGTACCACCTCCCTGATGGCAGAGGGGAAGAAGCTGTTCCTGAATCGCTGAGTGTGTGTCTTCAGGCTCCTGTACCACCTCCCTGTTGGCAGAGGGGAAGAAGCTGTTCCTGAATCATTGAGTGTGTGTCTTCAGGCTCCCGTACCTCCTCCCTGATGGCAGAGGGGAAGAAGCTGTTCCTGAATCGTTGAGTGTGTTTCAGGCTCCCGTACCTCTTCCCTGATGGCAGAGGGGAAGAAGCTGTTTCTGAATCACTGAGTGTGTGTTTTCAGGCTCCTGTACCTCTTCCCTGATGGCGGAGGGGAAGAAGCTGTTCCTGAATCGCTGAGTGTGTGTCTTCAGGCTCCTGTACCTCTTCCCTGATGGCGGAGGGAAAGAAGCTGTTCCTGAAACGCTGAGTGTGTGTCTTCAGGCTCCTGTACCCCCTCCCTGATGGCAGAGGGGAAGAAGCTGTTCCTGAATCACTGAGTGTGTGTCTTCAGGCTCCTGTACCTCCTCCCTGATGGCGGAGGGGAAGAAGCTGTTCCTGAATCGCTGAGTGTGTGCCTTCAGGCTTCTGTACCTCCTCCCTGATGGCGGAGGGGAAGAAGCTGTTCCTGAATCGCTGAGTGTGTGTCTTCAGGCTCCTGTATCTCCTCCCTGATGATTACAGTGAGAAAAGGGCATGCCCTGGGTGCTGGGGGTCCTTAATAATGGACGCTGCCTTTCTGAGACACCGCTCCCTGAAGATGTCCTGGGTACCTTGTAGACTAGTGCCCAAGATGGAGCTGACTAGATTTACAACCCTCTGGAGCTTCTTTCAGTCCTGTGCAGTAGCCCCTCCATACCAGACAGAGATGTGGCCTGTCAGAATGCTCTCTACGGTACCACTACAGAAGTTTTTGAGTGTTTCTGTTGACATGCCAAACCTCTTCAAACTCCTGATGAAGTATAGTCGCCGTCTTGCCTTCTTTATGACTACATCGATATGTTGGGACCAGGTTAGATCCTCAGAGATCTTGACACCTCACTCCCTCGACGAGATGCAGTCATTAGCTTTATTTGCTGTGCGTATGTTAAAACATGGAGTGAAGCGTGTTGTTTGTGTCTGTGCTGAGAGGAGAGCTGAACTCTTGCCAGGGGTGCAATGGATTCAGGCCCGTTGAGCATTAAGATGGGGAACCCAGTCCATCGATTGGTGTGAACAGTGGGACAATAGTCTACCCTGTTTTCAGTGCAAAACAGCGCTGAAACGGATAGAAACGCTGTATTTGTCACGTCTACGATGAAATGTGGGGTGAAACGGGTTAAGGGTGCGCTGGGGGAAGCCCGCAAATATTGTTGTGCTTCCAGTGCCAACCTGGCAGGCCCACAACTCGCCAGCCCTAACCCGCGCGCCTTTGGAGCACAGCGGGAAACCGGAGCACCCGGGTCAGGTGCCATCAGAGGCGGGAATCGAGCCCCACCCAGCGATCGCTGGCCGGCTCTGTCGAGCGATAGTTTCCGGTTTCCCAGTTGAAGGTGGCACCGCTGAAGGCGGGTGATGACATTACTGGCGGTCCTCAAAGTGGGAAGTACAACTGAATACTTAGTGAGGCCGGGGGGGAGCAACAGCTTATCGTTCGCCCAGATGGTACGGACATCTCTTTCTCGAATTTCCTGTGCCATTCCCCATTCCTATTTCCCCCTCTCACCTTAATCTCCGTACCTGCCCGATATAAAGGCAGTGTGTCAGGAACTGGGGTTCTATCGGGGTTCGTTCTGTGCCTGACTGTAAGGAGAGGAGCCTCTGGGTTGTATAAAGTACTTTGATGATAAATCTACTTGGACTCCTTGTGCAGGCGAAAAGGAGCGTGTCGCAGAAGCCAGCCTGTTGAGAACCAGGCGGATTTCGGGAAGCTGGGAGAGCAAGAGAGGAAGGAAATGATAAAAGTGGGCGCAGGAGCGGGGACCAGTAGCGACCTTCGCAAGGGGATCCGAAAGCACTTCCCTGCCGTGTGAAGAGGCCCTGAGCGGCCACAAAGGCAAATGCTTACTCCCGCCGCTGAGATGTCAGACGAATGCACCAAGTCGGTACCCGCCAAGGGGGATGATGTGAGTGAAATCCCGACAAAGGGTGATGTAGTAGCAAGCCTGGAAGGGCTGAAAATTGTTTGAGACACTAGGCAGGCTGGATGGAGAATGCGGGTGGGATGAGTCCCAAGTTGCTGAAGGGACCAAGGGGGGGAAGTTGCAGAGGCCCCACATGGAACCTTTCAAGCATCAGAGATGCGTTCGTATTCGGGGCCCGAGGACTGGGGGGAGATTTCGCCGGCTGCAGGGCTCAGAAAAAATAAGCTTTGGCAAAAATTAACCCTGAAGTGGGAATCGCAGGAGCTGCCGGTGATGAAAACTACAAAATTCGCTCGCTCACCCCCTCGCACAGACGGACCTGCACCTCCGAGCCCGGCTTGCCCAGGTTGTGTTGGGGCTCCCCTAACGTGTGTTAATCGGACTGCTGACAGCCTGAGCAACATTATTGATTTTCTTAATGACTATGTATTTTTCTGTTCCCGTGGTTATACATGCCTTTTGCCTTGTAGTTTTGCAGCTCGGCCCCAGGGGAGCGCAGTCTCACTTGGCTGTCAACTACACCCTATCCTCGTTATGTGTGGGGGATATGTTCCTCGCAGTCGACGCATAATGTGAAAACACAGAAGTGAATAATGATTTAAATGGAGAAAATAGGGATGGCTTCTGGAGGGCTTCCTAAATATGTTTTCTCTATAATTTATTCAAACTTTCATATCAATACGACACAAAAGCTGTACCACAAGGCAGCATTCGTATTATATCTCGCCATTGGAACACGTAAGAGGGGTCAACCTATCCTTTGCTGCCTTGAAAACTGCCACTGGCTTTTCATCCTTACTCATGTAAGTGCGTTTCGGCATACGCTTCCAAAAAAGCCCGGTCTCGTCTGCATTAAGCACCTGCTTTGGTGTGATGCCTAACTCAGCTATCATAGCCCACAACTCCACAGGGTAGCGTTCGTCAGCCTTGTGGTCAGCACTAGCTTGCTCACCACGCATGGCTAAGTTGTGAAGCCTGTGACGATGAACAAGCTTAGAAAACCACCCCCTACTTGCATTAAAGCTAACAGCATCACTTGACACTTCCTCACCAGCCTCTGAACAAAGGCGACCATAAATTTCCAAAGCTTTCACACGAAGATGATCGGAACTGAGTGTTGTTTTTGTTCTTTGTTTCATGCTCAATGTACAAGCTCAGCATTTTCTCCATTTTTGTCACAATCGGGTGGCGCACTCTGGTAACGATCTTTGAAGGCACTCTTGATGAATCAATCACTGTACCCTTTATTTTCTCGGCATTTTTCTTTATGCTTCTGATCGTGGGCTCAACCAGGCCGAAGTAGCGTCCCAGAGCTGTGTTACCTTCACCCGATGCCGCCCTGTTTATAATTTCCAACTGTTTTCCAAGTGTTAAAGCGGTTCTCTGCCGCTCGGCTGACGGCCCAGGACTTGACATCAGACGCTTAGGAGGCACGGTTAAATATTTCACTGCACCGTAGGTAATAACAGCAAAAGTTTAAGAGCACAAGATCGCACATCCACACGCTGCCAAAACCAATGCGAGGCCGTGAGGGGTGCGCACCTGACTTGTACTGGCTGGAAAGCGGTGCTTCTCGTCCCAACAGCCTTGCGTAACTGTGGGCTTCGGACGCATGTGAGGAGAAGTTGGTAGAAATAGGTCCGACACATAACTGTGAGTCCGCATGGTCCGAAGGCGCACATAACAAGGATAGGGTGTAAACTTGAACTTGAAAAGTGGTAGAGAGTGGTCGGTAAGGTGGCTGGGTGCTTGCCAGGAGACTGTTGGAGCGAACGGCAGCGACGCAGATGGAAAACCCAGTGAGAAAGACCGTTCCTCTGCCTGGAGGGCGTAACGATGTGCACGAGTGCTTTGGACTCGGGTGAACAGGGCCCAGCTTGCAGCTCTGCGGCTGACGGTGTTGTAGATGCACCAGGAGGGTGGCCGGCGGAGTGGGGTATCAGAGGGAAGTGGTATATTTGCCAGGAGTGGATCTCCCGACAGGATGGTCTCCATTTATCTCCTGACCACCGGTGCTGACCCTCAGCTGTGGTGGGCACTTTGAGGTGGACAGTTCAAGCCACCATTATTCTGACACAGAGGTCGAATTCAATTGACTTTACTACCTACGTCCTTCACGCAACACGAGGAGTAAAAGATCTTTACGTTACGTCTCTAAGAGCGCGATGTGTGATTTGTAATGAGCAGTGCGTACAACATGGAACAGAAATATAACTATACAGGTTTTCCCCCGCTCTCCGAAGGTAGAACCTTCCTATGAAACCGTTTGTAAGCCGAAATGTCGTAAAGCGAAGAAGCAATCACCGTTAATTTATATGGGAAAAAGTTTTGAGTGTTCCCAAAAAAAACAACTTACCAAATAGCACATAAAACCTAAAGTAGCACGAACATATAGTAAAAGCAGGAATGATATGATGAATACCCACCCTATATAAAGTAGAAATATTGTATGTACGGTGTAGTTTCACTTATCACGATCGGGAAGCCAGCGAGCCAAAACCGATTTGGAGAAAAAAAGTCGGCACGTACACGCATGTGGACATACACGCATACGCACACAACTGCCCGCACAAGGCTTCACGGTCACGGTAATCTTTCTTGGGGTAAACACACGTATAAAGCGGGCGTCTCTTTTTCGTAAAAAGCAAAAATCCTCTTTGGTTAGTGAGAACAGGTGCTAATGTAGGTCTTTCGTAACAGTGAGCTGTCGTAAAGCGAACGTTCGAAAAACAGGGACCACCTGTATCAGCATGAATTAATCAGTCTGATGGCCTGGTGGGAGAGGCTGTCCCGGAGCCTGTCGGTCCTGGCTTTTATGCTGCGGGACCGTTTCCCAGACGGTAGCAGCTGGAACAGTTTGTGGTTGGGGTGACTCGAGTCCCAGTGATCCTTCGGGCCCCTTTTTACACACCCGGCTCTGTAAATGTCCTGAATGGTGGGGAGTTCACATCTACAGATGGGCCGGGCTGTCCGCACCACTCTCTGCAGAGTCCTGCGATTGAGGGAGGTACAGTTCCCGTACCAGGCCGTGATGCAGCCAGTCAGGGCTCTCAGTCGTGCCCCCTTAGAAAGTCCTGAGGATTTGGGGAGCCCCCACACCAAACTTCCTCAACCGTCTGAGGTGAAAGGGGTGCTGTCCAAATGAGTAAATAAAGACAGCAGGAATAACTCCCTGGTATTTCTCCAGCTTCTCATATTCTGTCTTCCTGATGTTACTGTCATTTGGGATTGCCACATCTACCACTATTGCTTTCGTCTGTCCCTTGTCCGGTATTACTATGTCTGGTGGGTGGTCCAGAACCTGCTTATCAATCTGTATTGGGAAGTCCCACGGGATCTTAGCTCTGTTACTCTCCGCTACCTTCTCGGGTGTTTCCCATTTGGACCGGGGAGTGTCTGATCCATGCTCAGCGCAGGTGTTCCTGTACGCAGTTCCTGCACCTTGGTTGTGTCGTTCAGTGTACGCAGTCCCCTGCATGTTTTCAACAGGCTCCCTGCACGGTCTGCATCTTGGGTCTTGTCTGGTGTGAGAGGCCCCTGCTTGTGCTCAGCGCCTGTTTTGGTGCAGCCGCCATTTCCTCCTTACATCGGCCATCTCTGATATCTGGCGATGGTGCATCATCCCCTGCCGTGGCCTCTGGTCCACCTCCATTTCCATGCCCCTTGCCTGCTGTCGGAGGTATTCTCCTAACGGGTCTTTCTGACGTGCTCGTGGATGTTTCACATTTCCTCCAGGGCTGTGGCCTTGACTCTTCCAAGCCCCCCATCCTCCTTTACTCCGGTGGATGTGCAGTCTCTCGACGTCAGACTTTGGTGGAACCCTCCACGTGTTGTTAGCATTTTCTCACTCCCGATCTCTGTGGCTCCCGGCCGCCTCTCCGACGACAGCTCCGATCTTGTTCTTGTTCTTTCGCCTGGATTCTATTCCCCAAGCGGTCAGTGCGCAGCAGATAGTGAGGTCAGCTGAGAAGATCATCGGGGTCTCTCTTCCCGCCATCACGGGCATTTACACTACACACTGCATCCGCAGAGGAAACAGCATTGTGAAGGACCCCACGCACCCCTCATACAAACTCTTCTCCCTCCTGCCATCTGGGAAAAGGCACCAAAGCATTTGGGCTCTCACGACCAGACTGTGTAACAGTTTCTTTCCCCAGGCCATCAGACTCCTCAATACCCAGAGCCTGGACTGACACCTTACTGCCCTATTGTCCTGTTTATTATTTATTGCAATGCCTGCACTGTTTTGTGCACTTTATGCAGTCCTGGGTAGGTCTGTAGTCTAGTGTAGTTTTTTTCTGTTTTTTTTTTATGTAGTTCAGTCTAGTTTTTGTACTGTGTCATGTATCACCATGGTCCTGAAAAACGTCTCGTTTTTACTGTGCACTGTACCAGCAGTTATGGTCAGAATTACAATAAAAGTGTCTTGACTTGACAAATAACGAGGTCCAAAATACCCAGAGCCTTGAAGTGACGTGCCTGTCATGATCTTGGTCCATGGGGTGAACACAAGCCGGGCCTGATCAAGCCTGGCTGGGTCGCCTGGGTGAGGATGCCTAGCGATTAAAGACCCGGAACGCTTGATGACCCCGGGTTACATTACTGATGATGTGTCCCAAGACACGCCCGGTGAATTAAGCCAAGTGGCGTCGGACCAGGTGAATGGAAGGCGTGGGTCGGATTAAAGTGGCTCCCCTACCCTATGCGTCACAGCACTGCCTCTCCCAGTCCCACATAAAACATCCCCCGATCCTAATCCGAACATCCAAGTGGGCCCCGTGCACGCCAGCTAACCCTCGCTGCACCCTGACCAACCCTGGCCGCGCCCCCACAAACCAGCTGACTTGTGCAAGGAGGAGGGAGGTCCGATAAAGTCAAGTGTGGGACCCGGTCAACGAAGGGGCAGGGTTGCGTGGCACTGACTCTCGAGTGATGAGGTCAAGAAGCACTCGGGGTGATTTTCCCCGCTGCCCGCACAATTACACCCGAAACATCGGCGGTTTACTCTTTCTCCGATGACGCCGCCTGGCCTGCAGAGGGCTCCTCCGGCATTTTGTGTGCTTTGCTCTGATTTCCAGAGTTCCCACCTCCGGCGACGTGGCCTCCCGTGTAGTTGGCGAGACCCGGCGCGGACTGGGAGCACCGACCAGAGGTAGCGGGATCTCCCGGGGGCGGCCCGCTTTTAACCCCGCTTCCCATTCCCGTTCCGACACGTCCACCACGGCTTCCTCCACTGTCGCAATGAGGCCGCGCTCGGTTTGGAGGAGCAGCAGCTCATAATCCGTCTGGGTAGCACTTCTGGTGGTGTGAGCTTCGATTCCTCAAACTTCCGGTAATAGCCACCTCCCTCCCCCCCAACCCCTTCATTCCCCATCCCCTTATCTACTCACCTGCCCTCTCTGATTTTCTGTCCCCATTTCTTCTGTTGCCCTCTGCCCTCTGCCGTCAGACTCCCCCTTCTCCAGTCCTCTGTCTCTTTCACCGATAGCTTCCCAGCTCTTTACTTCAGCCCTCCCCCTCTGCCCATCAGCTCTGACTCCTCATCGTTCTTTCCCCAGTCCTGAGCAAGTGCCTCAGCCCGAAACGTCAACTATACTCTGTTTCAACGGACGCCGCCTGGCCTGCAGAGAGCCTCCAGCATTTTTGTGTGTGCTGTTTGGATTTTCCAGGATCTGCAGGTTTTGGGGATAGAGAACAAAATCCGGTTTTCCAACATTTGCAGACGTTTTAAAACTTTTTATTTTGTTGATATATAGATTGGAGGTGTAGTGGACAGTGAGGAAGGTTTTCAAAGCCTGCAGAGGGATCTGGACCAGCTGGGAAAATGGGCTGAAAAATGGCAGATGGAATTTAATGCAGACAAGTGTGAGGTATTGCAGTTTGGAAGGTCAAACCAAGGTAGAACATACAAGGTAAATGTAGGGCTCTGAGGAGTCCGGTAGAACAGAGGGATCTGGGAATACAGATACAAAATTCCCTAAAAGTGGCGTCACAGGTAGGTAGGGTCGTAAAGAGAGCTTTTGGTACATTGGCCTTTATAAATCAAAGTATTGAGTATAAGAGTTGGAATGTAATGGTGAGGTTGTATAAGGCATTGGTGAGGCCGAATTTGGAGTATTCTGTGCAGTTTTGGTCACCGAATTACAGGAAGGATATTAATCAGGTTGAAAGAGTGCAGAGAAGGTTTACAACGATGTTGCCGGGACTTGAGAAACTGAGTTACAGAGAAAGGTTGAATAGGTTAGGACTTTATTCCCTGGAGCGTAGCAGAATGAGGGGAGACTTGACAGAGGTGTATAAAATTATGACGGGTATAGATAGAGTGAATGCAAGCAGGCTTTTTCCACTGAGGCTGGGGGAGAGAAAAAAAAACAGAGGACATGGGTTAAGGGTGAAGGGGGAAAAGTTTAAAGGGAACATTGGGGGGGGGCTTCTTCACACGGAGAGTGGTGGGAGTGTGGAATGAGCTGCCAGATGAAGTGGTGAATGTGGGCTCACTTTTAACATTTAAGGAACACTTGGACGGGTACATGGATGAGAGGGGCTTGGAGGGATATGGGCTGGGTGCAGCTCAGTGGGACTAACAGGATTATGGTTGGGCACAGCCAAGTAGGGCCGAAAGGCCTGTTTCTGTGCTGGAATGTTCTATGGTTAAGAGATATGGTCCGGCACAAAGAGCCTCACCATCCAGCAACCCACCCCCCCCCCCCCCAGCCTAATCACGGAAGTCTTGGTCTTCATCGGCTCCAGCGACATGGCGGGGGTGGGGGGGGTCCTGGAGGGAGAGTATAGGGATCTGGGTAGAGAGCTAGGGGTAGTAATCTCTGGACTGCTGCCTGTGCCACGTGCCTGGGAGGGTAAGAACAGGAATGCTCTGCCACAGACTGTGGTGGAGGCCAAGCCCGAGGGTATATTTGAGGCGGAAGTTGATTGTTTCCTGATCGGTCAGGGCATCAAAGGATGCGGCGAGCAGGCGGTTGAGTGGGAGCTGGTAGAGAATACTCGATGGGCCGAATGGCCTAATTCTGCTCCAGTATCTTTTGGTCTCTATTTATGGCAGAGGCTGATAGATTCCTGATCGGTCAGGGCAATAACGGATACAGGGGGGAAGGCAGGAGATCGGGGCTGAGAGGAAGAGTGGATCGGCCATGGTGAAATGGCGGAGCAGGCTCGATGGGCCGAATGGCCTACTTTTGCCCCCTCTGTCTTCTGGAAACCGGAGCTCCCGAGGAAACTGACTCGGCTCCTGGGGAGACAGGGCAAACTCCTTACTGGAGAAGGCTGGAATTGGACTCTGGACTTCTCCCGAGCTGTAATAGTGACACACGACCCGCGGAGCTACCGTGGCAACACACACAAAATGCCGGTGGAACGCAGCAGGCCAGGCAGCATCGACAGGGAGAAGCGCTGTCGACACGAGGAGATCTGCAGATGCTGGAAATTCAAGCAACACACACAAAGTGCTGGTGGAACGCAGCAGGCCAGGCAGCATCTATGAGGAGAAGCGCTGTCGACGTTTCGGGCCGAGACCCTTCCTGGCGAAGGGTTTGAATTTCCAGCATCTGCAGGTTTCCTCCTGTAGGCTACCGTGGCGACCATTTTAATTTCCCGACGTCCAAGAACAGCCCGGCGTGGGCGTTTGTCGCAGCGGGAACCGGAATTGGGGAAGGGTAACTGAATTCTGGGTTGTCTCTGCCCTTTTGCCCAGGAACAGGATGCGCTGCGATGGGTACGACGAAGAGGACGAAGGCGCCGAGGCAAATTTCGCCGCTCGGAAGGTTTTCGCCTCCCCGCAGGATGAGCGAGAAAGCAGATACTGGACAAAGAAGCTGTACGAGTTCGAAGCAAGTGACCCAAACAGGTCTGAGCCTTAAAAACTTTCTGTTCTTGAGAAAAGCCCGGCTCCTTGGGACAGGAGCTGGTTGCTTCAGTCAGAAACCGCCATGAAATTGTTCGTTTAATTTTTCTTCTAGAAATCTAGCAAAGTAACAGGCCCTTATGGCCCAGCGAGGCCGCGGGACTCAGTTGCGCCCACGTGACCAATTAACTGACTAAACTGCGTCTTCGCTTCAAATTCAGACTTACTGTTAACTGATTTAGGCCGGGGTGCCTAAGGCTTCGTGCGTGGGGCCGTATTTCTCAAAAGTGGAGCGGAGAGTGAGTTTGCAAATGGGGCGGGAGCGAGGGATGTTGGGAATGGCAAGGGTGGAGCAGGAGTAGCAGGATAGGGTGTGCCACAGGCGCAGACACACACCCAGCCCTGAGTCACCAGGCAAGTCCATTTGATTCCAAACAATCGGTTTATTGGTCTTTACAGAATGTTTCTCTGGTGCTTCCCATTCCTTCCCCTTTTCCCAACCATGATTCCCCCCTCTCCCTTCCCCTTTTCCCAACCATGATTCTCCCTCTCCCTTCCCCTTTTCCCAAACATGATTCCGCCTCTCCCTTCCTCTTTCCCCAACCATGATTCTCCCTCTCCCTTCCCCTTTTCCCAAACATGATTCCCCTCTCCCTTCCCCTTTTCCCAACCATGATTCCCCTCTCCCCCTTTTCCCAACCATGATTCCCCCTCTCCCTTTCCCTTTTCCCAGCCATGATTCTCCCTCTCCCTTCCCCTTTTCCCAGCCATGATTCCCCTCTCCCTTCCCCTTTTCCCAACCATGATTCCCCCTCTCCCTTTCCCTTTTCCCAGCCATGATTCCCCCTCTCCCTTCCCCTTTTCCCAACCATGATTCCCCCTCTCCCTTCCCCTTTTCCCAACCATGATTCCCCCTCTCCCTTCCCCTTTTCCCAACCATGATTCCCCCTCTCCCTGCCTCCCTTCCCACTCTCAGTCCACAATAGAGACCCAGATCAGAGCAGGCTGGGCAGCATCTATAGGGAGAAGCGCTGTCGACATTTTGGGCCGAGACCCTTCGTCAGGACTAACCGGAAGGAAAGATAATAAGAGATTTGAAAGTAGTGGGGGGAGGGGGAAATGCAAAATGATGGGAGAAGACCAGAGAACAGGCAGAGTGCTGGGCAGAGATATATATAACAACACCTTATATACTAGCTGGGTAGCCTCCAACCTGATGACATGAAAATTGACTTCTCTAACTTCCGTTAATGCCCCTCCTCCCCTTCTTACCCCATCCCTGAGATATTTAGTTGTTTGTTTTTTTTCTCTCTCTCTGCCCATCACTCTGCCTGTTCTCCATCTCCCTCTGGTGCTCCCCCCTCCCCCTTTCTTTCTCCCAAGGCCTCCCGTCCCATGATCCTTTCCCTTCTCCAACTCTATATCACTTTTGCCAATCACTTTTCTAACCCTTAGCTTCATCCCACCCCCTCTGGCCTTCTCCCATCATTTCGCATTTCCCCCTATTTTCAAATCTCTTACTATCTTTCCTTTCAGTTAGTCCTGACGAAGGGTTTCGGCCCGAAACGTCGACAGTGCTTCTCCCTATAGATGCTGCCTGGCCTGCTGTGTTCCACCAGCGTTTTGTGTGTGTTGCTTGAATTTCCAGCATCTGCAGATTTCCTCGTGTTTACCCAGATCAGAATCACTCATATGATTTTTGTGTGGCAGTAGTACAGGGCAATACTTAAAATTACTACAGTACTGTGCAAAAGTCTTGGATACGCCAGTCCTGGTCACCTCACTACAGGAAGGATGTGGAAACCATAGAAAGGGTGCAGAGGAGATTTACGAGGATGTTGCCTGGATTGGGGAGCGTGCCTTATGAGAATAGGTTGAGTGAACTCGGCCTTTTCTCCTCGGAGCGACGGAGGGTGAGAGGTGACCTGATAGAGGTGTACAAGATGATGAGGGGCATTGATCGTGTGGATAGTCAGAGGCTTTTCCCCAGGGCTGAAATAGCTAGCACGAGAGGACGCAGGTTTAAGGTGCTGGGGAGGAGGTAGTAGTCGTAGGCCTCCGTTAGTCTTGATGGACCGTGGATTTGCTCATTGGAAAGTTTCCAGGGCGCAAGTCTGGGCAAGGTTTTTTTATGGAAGACCGGCAGCTGCCCAAGCTGCAAGTCTCCCCTCTCCACACCACCGATGTTGTCCAAGGGAAGGGCATCAGGACCCATACAGCTCGGCACCGGTGTCGCCACAGAGCGACGAGTGGTTAAGTGCCTTGCTCAAGGACAGACACGCAAACCTCAGCCTTGGGCTCGAACCAGCGACCTTCAGATCACTAGACGAACGCCTTAACCACTTGGCCATGCGCCAACACAATTGGGGAGTAGGTACAGAGGAGATGTCAGGAGTAAGTTTTTTACTCAGAGAGTGGTGAGTGCGTTGCTGCCGGTGATGGTGGTGGAGGCGGATACGATAGGGTCTTTTAAGAGACTTTTGGATAGGAACTTGGAGCTTAGAAAAATAAAGGGCTTTGAGTAAGACTAGGTAATTTCTGAGGTAGGGACGTGTTCAGCACAGCTTTGTGGGCCGAAGGGCCTGTATTGTGCTGTAGGTTTTCTATGTTTCTATGTTATATAGACTTTTGCACACTTACTGTGTAAGATAGAAAATGCTTGTAAGTTCTCAGTAAAGAATGTAGTCCGAGTCGACGAATGTTGAAGCAGTCTGCAGTCGAACCCAATGCAACTCGTCTCTGCCGAGCGAACACTGGGAGTGGGGGCTAGCGCCCACTGCAGCTTGACCGGCGCGCCCACTGCCTCAACTCCGCGGCAGCTGCGAGCAGGCGACGCGCAGTTCACGTGCCCTCCGCCGGTACGTCAGAGAGTCCGACTGGCGACATTCCACGCGAGTAGGCGTCCAGCAGGGTCTTTGCGATCACGGGAGAAGCGACCGAGGCGATCGCTCGCGTTGGAGTGCGGGAGGAGACTGGGAAACCCACGCGGTCGCGGGGAGAACGTACAAACTCCTTACAGACAGCTGCAGGAGATCTGATAGGGGCTTGTAAGATTATGAGAAGCAGAGATCGAGATCACCAACCACCTCTTTTCCTAATGGAACAGCAACATGTTCCCCGGCAACACCATCCATACAACCACATAACAATTACGGCACCGAAACAGGCCATCTCGGCCCTTCTAGTCCGTGCCGAACACTCACTCTCACTTAGTCCCACTGACCCGCACTCAGCCCAGGACCCTCCATTCCTTTCCTGTCCATATACCCATCCAATTTTACTTTAAATGACAATACCGAACCTGCCTCTACCACTTCCACTGGAAGCTCGTTCCACACAGCTACCACTCTCTGAGTAAAGAAGTTCCCCCTCGTGTTACCCCTAAACCTTTGCCCCCTAACTCTCAACTCATGTCCTCTTGTGTGAATCTCCCCTACTCTCAATGGAAAAAGCCTATCCACGTCCCCCTCATAATTTTAAATACCTCGATCAAGTCCCCCCTCAACCTTCTTACGCTCCAAAGAATAAAGACCTAACTTGTTCAACCTTTCTCTGTAACTCAGGTGCTGAAACCCAGGTAACATTCTAGTAAATCTCCTCTGCACTCTCTCTGTCTTGTTGACAATTTATTTTCAGTAGCTGCCACGAAATAGCAAGCGATGTTTGAAGGAGTCATTGTCATTGGCCGTTCTGAGTCCCCTGTTAGAGGCGCAGACACGAAAGGCTGGAGGAACTCAGGCAGCATCTGTGCAGGAGAGTGAGCGGTTTCTGGCCGAGGCCCTTCATCGGGACGCATCAGGGTCTCGGGCCTAAACGTCGACTGTTTACTCCCCTCATCATGTGATTCCTGGGCTGCTGAGTTAGATTTTAGGTACTGTTACGTGTCCCGTAACTGGCTAACTTACCAGCAAAGATAGAGAGGTCCGTTGAAGTCTGATGTCACTATTTTCAAACGTTTTTATTTATAAAGGGGCACAAAAGTAAGGTTAATACAAACATTCAGATAATGCACGTCACCAATACTCAATCTAAAGCGCGGGTATAGTAATGTTCATCATTAAGAAGTAATCTCGACTGTTGTCTAGGGGATAATATATTGTCCGTTGGAAATATAAAAGCCACTCAGAAGTCTGCAGCCTTTCGGGGAATCGCTGGGTTTCACGTGTTTTAGAGGGATCGGTGAAAAACGAAAAAAAACTTGCCCGGGTCTTTATGAAGCCACTCCGTAAAATCAGGGGAGCGTTGTTTCCCCGTTGTTAGTTCGAAGTCCTTCTCGGTATTCTCAGCCACCCGCTCCCCAGGCAAAGGAGTTAGGAGCGCAGGTGGCATTGAGTGGCTTCCAGCTATTACGGGAGCACTGAGCGAGGGTCTCCTTCGGGTGCGTTGCTCCGGTACCGCTTCCTGCAGTCCCCCTTTTATCTTGACTTGCAGAGTTGTAGATGTCCATCAAAGTAGGGGGATGCAATCTCCACCCCCACATTGCCCGAGGGTGTCCATATCCGTGGTAGCTGTCACACAGGTGCCTCTAAGAACAATGGCCAAAACCGTTGCATTGTCTCTCACTTCCGAGACCCGAATTAATAACGATCTTGCAATTCTCCAGAAGGAGGGGGGCTGCTCCTGCTCCTTCGGCCCCTCAGAGCTGTGGTACCTTCATAACAGTACCGTGTCCTTCCGGCCCAATTACACCCACGTGACCAGCTAGCCTGTACATCTTTGGACTCGGGGGGGTGGGGGGGGGGAGAGACTGTTTCACCTGGAAGAAACCCATACAGCCACGAGAAGAACGTGCAAACTCCTTACAGACAGCAGCGAGAATTGAACCATGGCGCTGTAAAGCGATGTGGTAACCGTGACATTACCGAGCATTCCCCCCCCCCCCCCCCCCCCCGCCACCCGGAAAAATATATCCGCGTATTAAATAATGCGGACCTTTGCGACTCAAGTTTATTCTTTTCTTTTAATTGTCACTTAACTTTGAAATGGGTGGATTAAGCAGATCAGACTGTAATCTTGTAAAGAACCCTGTGCGTGAATTTTATTTGGAAATAATCAGGTTTTATCCTTTTTAAATTCAAGCCTGTCACGAGAACTGGGAACTGTACTCGAGGGAAGGGTTGGGTTGGCATTGGAGTCGTAATCTCTGGATTGCTGCCCGTGCCAGGTGCCGGTGAGGGTAGAAACGGGACGATCTGGCAGATAAATGTGTGGCTGAGAAGCTGGTGCAGGGGGCAGAGCTTCAGCTTGTTGGATCACTGAGATCTCTCCTGGGGGAGGTATGACCTGTTCAAAAGCACCTGAACCCGAGGGGGAACAATATTCTCGCGGGCAGGTTTGTTAGAGCTTTTGGGGAGGGTTTAAGCTAATTTGGCGGGTGGGGGCCGGTGGGAACTGGAGTGAAGGGACTCAGGTTAGGATGGGTGGTAAAAAAGTAAAGGCTGATTTATACTAGTGCGTCGCACCTACGCTGCAGGTACCGCGGACCCTACGCCGTAGGGTGATGTGCACCTTTCCAGAAAAGTTTCTCGCGCGTCGCAACGACGCAGACCGCAACAACTGTGATTGGTCTGCTCGGTAGCATCGTGTCTCCTGCTACGCATTTCCGGTTGCTTCTTCTCCGCCGCGTCTGTAGGCCGGTGCGAGATAGATGAACCAAATCGTCAAATCTGCCTGCCTGCGAAAATGTTTCAAGTGCATTTCCTCGTCCACGTCTCTCATGAAGAAACTTGACACAGTGACGCAGGAACCCCACCGCCAACTAGCGTTTTGGCGCCCACCGACACACGCTCGCTATGGCGTAGAGCGAAGCGGAAGTGAAAATCAGGCCTGCGGCGTAGCCCGTACGCGCAAGTATAAATCAGCCTTAAAGATAGTATGCAGTCAGACTGTCGGGAAGGGCAGGCAGGTGATAGGGCAAAATTACAGCCTGCAGGGTGAGTATCGGTGCATTAGATAGATAGATAAATACTTTATTCATCCCCAAGGGGAAATTTAACATTTTTCCAGTGTCCCATACACTTATTGTAGCAAAACTAATTACATAAGTATTTAACTCAATATAAATATGATATGCATCTAAAATCACCCTCCCAAAAAGCTTTAATAAATAGCTTTTAAAAAGTTCTTAAATAGTCACTAAAGTGCATTGAGTGGTAGCTTATGCTCAGTCCTAACCCCGGCACTTTAACATGTCTTGCCCCTGGTGGTTGAATTGTAGAGCCGAATGGCGTTGGGGAGTAATGATCTCTTCATCCTGTCTGAGGAGCATTGCATTGACAGCAAGCTGCTGCTGAAGCTGCTTCTCTGTCTCTGGATGGTGCTGTGCAGAGGATGTTCAGGGTTTTCCATGATTCACCGTAGCCTACTCAGCGCCCTCCGCTCTGCCACCGATGTCATACTCTCCAGTTCTGTGCCCACGACAGAGCCCGCCTTCCTTACCAGCTTATTAAGACGTGAGGCGTCCCTCTTCTTAATGCTGCCTCCCCAGCACGCCACCACAAAGAGGAGGGCGCTCTCCACAACTGACCGATAGAACATCTTCAGTATCTCAGTACAAACATTGAATGACGCCAGCCTTCTGAAGAAGTACAGTCGATAGCACTGGGGTACAGAATCACAAAGGCTAGCAAACACAGCACTCAAAGTGTGACATCGAATGTTACTCAGAGTGAATAAAAGGTGGGTGATCCTGTTGCACTGTTGCAGATCGCCAGCTATGATGTTGTGGCCATCACTGAATCGTGGCTGAAGGATGGTTGAGCGTCCAAGGTTGTTGGTTTATCGGAGGGATAGGCAGAGGTGGTGGCATGGCTCTGCTGGTAAAAAAAAATAATGGCATCAAATCAGTAGAAAGATGTGACATAGGATTGGAAGGTGGTGAATCCTTGTGGGTTGAGTTCAGAAACTGCAAGGGGGAAAAGGACCCAGATGGCAGTTATGTACAGGCCTCCCAGCGGTAGCTGGGATGTTGACTACCGAATACAACGGGAAATAGACAGGACGTGTCAAAAGGGCAATGTTATGGAAGTCATGGGGGTTTCCATATGCAGGTCGATTGGGGAAAATCAGGGTGGTAACGGATTTCAAGAGAGTGAGTTTGTTGAATGCCGAAGAGGTGGCTTTTTAGGGCAGTTTGCCGTTGAGCCTACTTAGGGGATTGTGTGTTATGAAAAGGACCGGAGGCGGTTGCCGGACGATGCTGAGCATGTTCTACGAGTCTGTGGTGGCCAGTGCTGTCATGTTTGCTGTTGTGTGCTGGGGCAGCAGGCTGAGGGTAGCAGACATCAACAGAATCAACAAACTCATTCGTAAGGCCAGTGATGTTGTGGGGGTGGAACTGGACTCGCTGACGGTGGTGTCTGAAAAGAGGATGCTGTCCAAGTTGCATGCCATCTTGGACAATGACTCCCATCCACTCCATAACGTACTGGTTAGGCACAGGAGTACATTCAGCCAGAGACTCATTCCACCGAGATGTAACATTGAGCGTCATAGGAAGTCATTCCTGCCTGTGGCCATCAAACTTTACAACTCCTCCCTCGGAGTGTCAGACACCCTGAGCCAATTGGCAATTGGCCAATAAGCCAATGGACTTATTTCCACTTGGCACGATTAACATATTATTATTGAATTATTTATGGTTTTATATTGCTATATTTCTACACTATTCTTGGTTGGTGTGACTGTAACGAAACCCAATTTCCCGAGGCTCCAGTACCTCCTTTCTGATGTTTGAGGGGTAATAACTGTCCCTGAACCTGGTGGTGTGGGTCCTGAGGCTCCTGTACCTCCTTCCTGATGGTTGAGGGGTGATAACTGTCCCTGAACCTGGTGGTGTGGGTCCTGAGGCTCCTGTACCTCCTTCCTGATGGTTGAGGGGTGATAACTGTCCCTGAACCTGGTGGTGTGGGTCCTGAGGCTCCTGTACCTCCTTCCTGACGGCTGAGGGGTAATAACTGTCCCTGAACCTGGTGGTGTGGGTCCTGAGGCTCCTGTACCTCCTTCCTGATGGTTGAGGGGTAATAACTGTCCCTGAACCTGGTGGTGTGGGTTCTGAGGCTCCTGTACCTCCTTCCTGACGGTTGAGGGGTGATAACTGTCCCTGAACCTGGTGGTGTGGGTCCTGAGGCTCCTGTACCTCCTTCCTGATGGTTGAGGGGTAATAACTGTTCCTGAACCTGGTGGTGTGGGTCCTGGGGTTCCTGTACCTCCTTCCTGATGGTTGAGGGGTAATAACTGTTCCTGAACCTGGTGGTGTGGGTCCTAAGGCTCCTGTGCCACCTCCATGATGGCAGCAGTGAGAAGAGAGCGTGCCCTGGGTGGTAGTCGTCCCTGAAGGTGGACACTGCTTGCTTGCAATATCACTTTGAGTAGGTGTGCTCAACGGTGGGGAGAATTTACCCGTGATTGACTGGGTCATATCCACTACTTTTTGTCGGATTTTCTGTTCCAGGGCAGTGGTGTTTCCAAACCAGGCAGTGCTGCAACCAGTCATTATATTCTCCGTACACATCTGTAGAAGTTTGTCAAAGTTTCAGGTATCATGCTGAGTCTTCGCAAACCTGTAAGGAAGTAGAGACACTCTCGTGCTGTCTTCATATCTGTAGATACGTGCTGGGCCCAGGATTGCTCCGTGTTTCATTTTCACATGTGGCAGCGGCCTCACTCCTATACACCGCTCCGGGTGAGAGTAGCCGGCGAGTCTCGTACCCCGGTGAGACGGAGACATGCCCGTCCTAGCGTGTGAAGTTACACCTGGGGGTGGGGGGGGGTTGAGATCTCCGGTGAGATCCGACGGCCAGGGAGGTGGTCCTGCCGCGCTCCGGGGAGAGCGAAGGGTCTGACGAGGCACAGGAGACGTCGGGGTCATCCACTGCGACCGAGGAATCTGACGTTTGTTCGTAACGCTCCGGACCCGGGGTCCTGAGGTCACGAGAGTGGAACTGCTCCAGTGCGGTGGCCTGTCCACTTTTTAATAACTCTCCCACACGTCTCAAACTTCTTAAGTTATGGTCGTTATATTTGTTTCACTTCAGTCTGTGGATGCTGTCCGTCACATCCAACCTGTGCGGTGGGAAAGCTGTTGCACTGGGGCAGTTCCACTCTCTCGACCGCAGAAGTCCTGGTCCGGTGGTACGAACGGGCGTCACAAACTGGGCTCTTCCTTTGTCGCAGTGGGCCAGCATGTCGTCTTTGAAACATAGAAAACCTGCAGCGCGATACGGGCCCTTCAGCCCACAAAGCTGTGCCGAGCATGTCCCTACCTGAGAAATTACCTCGGGTTACCCATAGCCCTCTATTTTTCTGAGCTCCATATACTGTACCCGTCCAGGAGTCTCTTAAAAGACCCTATCGAGTAATCTTCCTTCAGGACCCTGCAGACATCAGTGGATCTGAGGTTAAGAGAATAATTTATTAAAAAAAAAGACCCTGTCGTATCCGCCTCCACCACCGTCACCGGCAGCCCATTCCACGCACTCACCACTCTCTGAGTGAAAAACTTACCCCTGACATCTCCTCTGTACCTACTCCCCAGCACCTTAAACCTGTGTCCTCTCATGTTAGCCAGTTCAGATCTGGGAAAAAGCCTCTGACTATCCACACGATCAATGCCTCTCATCATCTTGTACACCTCTATCAGGTCACCTCTCATCCTCCGTCGCTCCAAGGAGAAAAGGCCGAGTTCACTCAGCCTATTCTCATAAGGCATTCTCCCCAATCCAGGCAGCATCCCTGTAAATCTCCTCCGCACTCTCACTATAGTATCCACATCCTTCCTGTAGTGAGGCGACCAGAACTGAGCACAGTACTCCAGGTGGGGTCTGACCAGGGTCCTGTATAACTGCAACATTACCTCTCAGCTCCTAAATTCAATTCCACGATTGATGAAGGCCAATACACCTTCTTAACCACAGAGTCAACCTGCGCAGTTGCTTTGAGTGTCTCGTGCCTTGTTACACCTTTCGCTCTCCACGGAGCGCGGCAGAGCCACCTCCCCGGCCGTCGGGCCTCATCCCCCCCGGGTCACCACTTCACAAACTAGGCCAGGCCCCATCTCACTGGGGCCTGCCGGCTACCCTCCCCAGTCGAAGTGGTGTACTGGGGTGCAGCCGCTGTCGCATGCAGTCAGCTATGGCGTGCCTCTCAAACAGCCTCTGACAACCGAGCCCAGCTCCCGGCCTTCATGTGCGGCTCAGTGACTGAGCCGGCGGAACAGTTCCTACTGACGGGAGAAGGGAACAAAGGCAGGTTACTGGTCGCGCCGGGGAGATGGGGCTCGTCAGGCTGTGGTTGGCAGCTCATCTCGGAGAAAGGAGAACTGATCTCAAGCCTCCGCTGCTTTGTGGCCGTACGGGGAAGGCTTTGGGACTAAACCCCGAGGGGAAATACAGTCGGCCCTCCTTATCCGCGATTTCTGCGAGCGCGCTCTCCACCAACCGCGGATCGGGAAAACCCGGACGTTCTCTCTCCAGCACTCGTTGTTCGACTTTTTTTCTTGTCATTATTCCCTAAGCAATGCAGTATAACAACTATTTACTTAGCATTTACATTGTATTAGGTATTATCAGTGTAATCTAGAGAAGATTTAAAGTATACGGGAGGATGCGCGTAGGTCATCATGAATCGGGATCGGAAAAAACCGGAAGTTCTCTTACTGAGTAAGTCGGAACAGGTACATCCGGTATTATTTAGCGTCAGTTAGTCAAACGTTTGTCTTAGTATATAGTATATATTTTACCTTTCTATCCATATAAAACACAAGAAATGTGGCTCAGTAATAATTGTCACTTTCATCGGGGCAGGGGCTTTCACATGCTCCTTTAAAATTGTTCCGATCGTTGACCGACTGTAGCCTAACGCTTTTCCAATGACCAATGGCATTTCACCTCTTTCCGATCGCTTTATTACTTCCACTTTATTTTCAATCGCGATCGTGATTATTTTCGTGAACAGAAACACTGCGGATTTAGAGCTCCACCACCGGGTCCTAATGCCCACCGCACTGAGACAGGTTAAATAAGGTCCAGGGTTCCGCCGGGTCCTAATGTCCACCGCACTGAGACAGGTTAAATAAGGTCCGGGGTTCCGCCGGGTCCTAATGTCCACCGCACTGAGACAGGTTAAATAAGGTCCGGGGTTCCGCCGGGTCCTAATGTCCACCGCACTGAGACAGGTTAAATAAGGTCCGGGGTTCCGCCGGGTCCTAATGTCCACCGCACAGAGACAGGTTAAATAAGGTCCAGGGTTCCGCCGGGTCCTAATGTCCACCGCACTGAGACAGGTTAAATAAGGTCCGGGGTTCCGCCGGGTCCTAATGTCCACCGCACTGAGACAGGTTAAATAAGGTCCGGGGTTCCGCCGGGTCCTAATGTCCACCGCACTGAGACAGGTTAAATAAGGTCCGGGGTTCCGCCTGGTCTAATGTCCACCGCACTGAGACAGGTTAAATAAGGTCCGGGGTTCCACCTGGTCTAATGTCCACCGCACTGAGACGGGTTAAATAAGGTCCGGGGTTCCGCCGGGTCCTGATGTCCACCGCACCGAGACAGGTTAAATAAGGTCCGGGGTTCCGCCGGGTCCTAATGTCCACCGCACTGAGACGGGTTAAATAAGGTCCGGGGTTCCGCCGGGTCCTGATGTCCACCGCACTGAGACAGGTTAAATAAGGTCCGGGGTTCCGCCGGGTCCTGATGTCCACCGCACCGAGACAGGTTAAATAAGGTCCGGGGTTCCGCCTGGTCCTAATGTCCTCCGCACTTAGACAGGTTAAATAAGGGACTTGAGCATCCGAGTTTTTTGGTATCCGCGAGGGGTCCCGGAACCAATCCCTCGTGGACAAGGAGGGCCGACTGTATCTGGAGCAGAAGTCCCTAAAGCTGCCCTGAAGAAATAAGTTACATCAAGCATTCTAACAGGGTGGGGGGGCATCTTTTCACTAGCTATAGGTTGATACATTGTAGAGCCCGATGGCCGAGGGTAAGATTCACCTCATTTATCGCTCTTTGGAGCAGCGCAGTTGTCCCAGTCTGTTACTGAAAGTGCTCCCTCTGTTCGGCCAAGGTGGCATGCAGAGGGTGGGAAACATCGTCCGGAATTGCCGGGATTTTCCGGAGGGTCCCTTGTTCCACCACGGCCTCCGGTGTGAACGGTTCGACTCCTACAACAGGGCCAGTCTTTCCTATCAGTTTATCGAGCCTGTTGGCATCACCCCATGTCGGTGCCATTGCCCCAGCTCACCATTGGGTGGAAGATTGTACCTCACCAACTGATGATCTCTTGGGACTTTCACACATGACAGTCTCCGGAGTTTACAGAGAGCTGTGTGTAAAACAAGAACAGTTGTGTGGGCGAAAGCGCCTGGTCAGGGTCAGACTGGTTGAAACTGAAAGTGAGTGCGTGTTCTCTGCTGCTGTGGCCCACCCACTTCAAGCTCTGACGCGTTGGGCGTTCAGAGATGCTCTTCCGCACGCCGCTGTTGTCACGCCTGGTTGTTCGAGTTGCTGTCGCCCTCCGCTCAGTCTGGCCTTTCCCCTCTGACCTCTCTCGCTGACCAGCCGTTTCTGCCCACCCACCGGAAGTTTCATTTCTGTCATTCGCACCATCCTCTGTAAACTCTTAGAGACCGTCGTGCGTGAAAATCCCAGGAGATCAGCGGTTTCTGAGATACTCAAACCACCCCGTCTGGCGCCGACAGTCTCGTTCAGCGGTCAGAGTCACTCAGCTGACATTTCTTCCCCCCCATTCTGATGTTTCGCTTGAACGACAGATCACCCTCTTGACCGTAGTGGCGTCCTTTTATGCGTTGAGTTGCTGCCACGTGATTGGCTGGTTCGGTATTTACGTCAGGGAGCAGGTCATCCGGTGGACGGAAGAGTGGCCGCTGAGTCTCTGGACTTCGATATCCGAACGTGGAGTGAAAGGAGAAAATCTGCTCATGGAGATGTGGTAGACGGAATGCACCAGGTCGAGCCAACGGCAGTGAGCTGGAACCTGTGCGGGCAGACGGGATGAATTTTGGAAGGCGTCGCGTTCAGCACAGCGACTGTGGAGCCCGTTCTTGTGCGCGCCACTGTTCTGTGTTCGGTGCGCGCCCAGGGTTTCCCGTTCGTTCACGCCTCTCTGCGCGATGCAGAGAGACTTTCTTTTCACGAAACTATGATAAAGTTTATCTACATCATGTGCACAACAAGGTACAGAGAGTCAGTGTTTACAAGTCGGGAAGTGTACTCAAGTTAAAGCATGGTCGCTACCGTCTATAAAGCCGACGATACTGCTCACGGAATTCCCTCACCGTGCCCGCGTGCTCCCTCTCCAAGGACAGCTCGGGCACCCTGCCCGGATGGAGCCTGTCCCCGTGCCCACCACAGTTCCCGGCAGAGGCGGGCTAGATCCCTCACCGTCCGCCGGGATCCGCGTGCCGTCCTGCAGGCAGCGTCTCCGGCCGGAGGGTGGTCACCGTACGGGGTGCCTCTGTGTGGTCCGACGCACACAGCCTCGTCCGGAGATCTCCCCGCGGGGAAAGGTGTAAGTGAAGGAGTCCCTGCAGACGCTGGGGGTTCTTCACAAAACGCCGGAAGAGCCCCGCAGGTCAGGCAGCATCTGCGAAAAGGATTACTAGCTAATGGTTCGGGCTGAGGCCCTGTATGCAGGACGGGAAGGGACGGGGAGAACGTCAGAATAGAATGGTGGTGGGAGGGAGGGAGTGGGTAGCTAGAAGGTGATGGGTGAAGCCAGGTGGGTGGGAGAGGTAAAGGGCTGGAGAGGAAGGAATCTGACAGGAGAGGAGAGTGGACTGTGGGAGAAAGGGAAGGAGGAGGGACACCAGGGGGAGGTGAGGGGCACGTGAGGGGAAGAGTGCGAACGGAAGAAGAGGGAAGGGGAGGGTATACGACTACCAGAAGTCAGAGAAATCGATGTCGTGCCATCAGGTTGGACCCTACCCAGACAGAGTATGAGGTGTTGCCAAGTCCCTGTGGACCGATGGTGCATGGCATATCGGCCACTGGCCAGACCAAAATAAACAACCTTCGCTGGTGTGAAATTCTCTCACTAAAAGTCTTGCTGCTCTCGGTCGGGAAGGTTTAAAACTGTCCTTTCTGCTTTTTCTTTTCGTTTAGGTGGGGTCACAGCGGCTACAAGGAACTTTACCCGGAGGAGTTTGAATCTGAAGGGTGAGTTTCAAAGCACAATTGTGTCATTAGATATTTAAAATTTTAATTATTCAGAGATGAAGTGTGTACTCGGGTCTCGTTCGGCCCACCAAGCCCCACCGCCCAGTAACCCCCCCCCCCCCCAGTGACCTGTTAACCTTCTAACAAGGGCGTTGTCGGAACGTGGGAGGAAACCGGGACTCCCGGCGGAGACCCACGTGGTCACGGAGGTGATACCAGACGATTTGATGTAACCCCAGTTCCATCCGGAAGAGGACTGGAAGCTTGAAAATCTCTTCTGCAGATGTTAGAAATCCTCAGTGGGAGGAAGGGTCTGTGCTCTGAGGAAACCAAAATTGAGCTTCTTGGCCGTCAGGCTAAATGCTATGTATGGCATAAGCCAAACACCGCACATCATCAAAAACACACCATCCCTACCGTGAAGCATGGTGGTGGCTGCGTCATGCTGTGGGGATGTTTCACTTCAACAGGCCCTGGAAGGCTTGTGAAGGTAGGGGGTAAAACGAATGCAGCAAAATACAGGGAAATCCTGGCGGAAAACGTGATGCAGTCTGCAAGAGAACTGTGACTTGGGAGAAGAATTGTTTTCCAGCAAGACAGTGACCCCAAACACAGAGCCAAATCTACACAGGAATGGCTAAAAAACAATCAAGTTAATGCCCCGGGGTGGCCAAGTCAGAGTCCAGACCTCAATCCAATTGAGAATTTGTGGCTGGACTTGAAAAGGGCTGTTCCCCATGTGATCTAACAAAGCTTGAGCAGTTTTGTAAAGGAGAATGGGGGAAAAATTGCAGTGTCCAGACGCACAAAGCTGGCAGAGACCTCTCCACACAGACTCGAGGCTGTAATTGCTGCCAAAGGTGCATCGACTAAATACTGACTTGAAGGGAGTGAGTAATTACACAATCAATTATTTTGCCTTTAATAATAATTATCATAAATTTAGACCAATTTGTCTAATGTCGTGAAATTAGTTTTTTTTTGCGACAGCAGTACAGTACAATGTATTACTACGGTGCAGAAGTCTTAGGCTCCCTAGCTCTATATATGTGCCTGAGACATTTACACAGTACTATAGCACCTGTTCCTAAAGCTGGTAGTGCAGGACCACCTTTCTGAAGTGAGAAGGGAGCATGGCCTGGACGGTGGGGGTCTTTGATGATGTTCGTTGTCTGATCTGAGTTCCTCCAGCATTTTGTGTGTGTTGCTTTCGATTTCGAGCACCTGTGTTTAAAATCCCTTGTGTTTAAAATAACGGCAGCTTTTTTGGGGTTTTGGTGGCGAGGGGGGGAATGCTCAGGTGGAGATAGGTCGCTACCGAAGGAGGTGTAAGGCGCTCCTTCCCTCCGCCGGCCTGCAGGTCACCCTTGGGCGAGGTGTAGCACCTGCTTAGCCCCCCGATCAGGGTCACGTGAAGCCGCGGGAGCAGGCGGTGGACGGTCGTACGAGCAGCCGGTGATGCCACTGCGGATGGTCCCTGAAGAGTATCGGTAATGGGCTGGGGGGGTGGTCACACACACACTGCCCGGAAGGCAGCGACGGCACAAAGCACTGCTGCAGAAAAATTTGCCAAGAGCAATCATGCTCACAGGAAGGCCACAATCGCCCACGTCATACGACGCGGTGCACGGCGATGATGTTTTTTTTTCCAAAGATGTTTCTGGTTATGGGGACCTACAGCAGCACGTGGTCTCTGAGACTCTGGAACCGTTTCCTATCGTAGAACTGCTATGCTGGAGAGGGAACGTGCTCTGAATCACAGTGTAAATTTGAAATTCAGGCTTCCAAAGGGTTAGATATTTACAGGGCTCACGTCGTTGCAGTATGAATATCACCCAGTAGTGGGCGCCACGGTCGGATGGCTGTGAGCGTAGCCATGACAGTGCCAGCTCGCCGGGTCCTTGAGGAGGCTGTGCCTTCTCCCTTATTTGTGGGGCAGATACATTAGGGGCATTAAATAAACTCTTAGACGGGCACATGGATGAAAGAAGAATGGAGGGGAAGGGGTGGGTTGAATTTGCGCACAGCATTGTGGGCCGGCGAGTCCTCTGCTTTAAAAATTAAAAAAAATTGACCCGTCTTTACTTTAAATCCGCAGTGACCGAAGTGACAGCGAGGAGCTCCCGGCCAACGGGGCAAAGCCCGCGCCCGCGAAGCCCCCGAAGTCCGCGCCGCGGAAGCGCAAGCGGTCGAGTAAAGCCAGCAAGAAGAAACGCAAGAAGAAGTCGAGGAAGAAGCTGCGGCGGAAGAAGAGCCTGCAGTGCGGCGGGTCCTCCAGCGAGGAGGAGGAGGAGGACTCCGACCGCAGGAGCAGGGCGAAGGCCAAGAAGAAGCGGCGGCGGAAGGAGGCCAGGAAGTCGAAGGAGCCACCCCTGGGCTCCGGCGAGAGCAGCTCGTCGCCCGGCCGAGCCTCCGACTCGAGTAGCGGGGACGAAAGCGACGCGGGGAGCCGGCTGGGCAAGAGGAGGAGGGGGAAGCGCCGGAGGAGCGCTCCCAAGGGAGGGGCTGACGAGGAGGCGGAGGGCGGCAGGAGGCGGCACCGGAACTGGAAGCTCGCTCGGAACGACACTTCAGACGACAGCGGAGACGACGACTTGAATTAGGCGACCCCGGCCTGCCGTCCTCCTCCTGGCGGCCGAGAGACCTCGCGGACTGAAAACAGCGAGGAGCCGGCGCCGCCCAGGGCTCTCGGGCGGCTGCCGCCTCTCCCCGAACCCCGCTCACGGAGCGATTCGACGTGGAGCGTAAGAGGAGGGGGCGGGTGGGGGGTTGGGACTCGCGCAAAGCAGCGTTCAACTTGCTGGCCTCCCGGCTGCCGGACCGCGGCCGTGGCAAGGCTGGGCAAACGGCGGCCCCTGTACACCTCGGCCCTTCGAAGCAGAGGTGCCACACGTCCGCCGGGAGGGGCGAGGGTCTGTCTTTAACAAGACCAACGTGCGGCTATTCTCCCCCACCCCCCCCATCGTCTCCTGTGTGAACCTGTAATTCCGCCAGCTGCCGGCCGATTTAAGTACGCTTGCCGCCCCCACCCCCCCCCCCCCGAGGAGACGTGCGAAGTGAAACCGCGTCCAGCGAGCGCCCACCCTGCGATTTAGAGTTCGCGCGCAGGAATGCAGCCAAACGAAACGGCGTTTGCCGGGTCCAAACCGCGGAGCCAGCAGTCACTCACAGCACGCACAATCACGATACAGTCAAAAGGAAAACCCACACGGACACGGGTTAGGTATGCGTGTAGCCCAAGTCCCTGAGGGACGTCGGCCTCAAACAGTGCCTCAGCTTTTGCCTACGCGCAGCCGGAAGCAAACGTGATCCGGCTCGTCTTCCTCCGGGCCCACTGGGGTCCAGAGCGATGCACTCTCAAAATCCTGGTGGGGGGGGCTCAGAGCTCAGCAGGTCAGTCAGCACCGGAGGAAACTTTCAAAAAAAGACAGGCGCTGTTTCGGATAGGAAGGGGGAAGATGGGGGGGGGGGTGAGGGGAAGAGGTCAAGATAGGTGAAGTCGGGTGGGATGGGAAAGGTAAAGGGCTGGAGAGGAAGGAATCTGACAGGAGAGGAGAGTGGGCCGTGGGAGAAAGGGAAGGAGGAGGGACACCAGGGAGAGGTGACGGGTGGGAAAGGTAAAGGGCTGGAGAGGAAGGATTCTGATAGGAGAGGAGAGTGGGAAGGAGGAGGGGACCCAGAGACACGCACAGATTCACACTGGAGGAACTCAGCAGGACAGGCAGCCTCTCTGGGAAAGTGTAGACAGTCGATGTTTCTGGCTGAGACCCTCCAGCGGGGCGTGTCTTGATGAACGTTGACTGTTTTCTCTTTCCCAGAGAGGCTGCCTGGCCTGCTGAGTTCCTCCAGTGTCTGGTGTGTGTCACCGCTGCAGACTGATGGAGCGCGGCATGTTGGTTGCTGGTCGGGCTGAAATCACCTGTCGTCTGTGAGTGTGAATTTCTGCTTCTGAAGCCCTTGGTGTGCCCTGGACCAGAAGGGCTTGCTTGTGTCAATATCAAAGCTCAAAGCCCCCTGAATTGCTCCCATGAGTAGACGTACAGTAGAAACTGTTTAGTTGCTGCCTTCCCCTCACCCCCCCCATCTCATTTGATTAATTTTTAGCGACTGACTTTTCCCGACTTAATTGCTCCGGATTTTGTTCCTGGTCTTTACGTATTCTTTGCGAAATCCACTGACTTCCCCCAGGGCAAAAGCTGGTGAGGTGGTGAATGCCGGGGAGCGCTTTGCTTAAAAAATGTATATCCAAGGCAAAATGGCGTGATTTTAACTTCACAAGACAAAGTAGTAGGCCATTCAGCCCATCGAGTCTGCTCCAGCACTCCACCATGAGCTAAACTATTCTCCCGTCTGGTTCCAATTTCTGGCTTTTTCCCCATATCCCTTGATACCCTGACTAATCAGATGCCTGTCAATCTTAAACGCCCTCAATGATCGGGCCCCCACAGCTGTAAGTGGCAACGAATTCCATAAATCCAAGACCCTCTGGGTCAAAAAGAATTTCTCCTCGTCTCTATTTTAAATGGGTACCCTCTAATTCTCAGACTGTGACCTCTTGTCCTGGACTCACCCACCAAACTACATCTACTCTGTCCAACCCTTTCACCATTCTAAATGTCTCTATGAAATCCCCTCTCATTCTTCTGTACTCTAATGAATTACGGTCCAAGAGCCGACAAACGCTCCCCTGCATTCCAGGAATCATCCTCGTGAATCTTCTCTGAACTCTCTCCAACATCAGCACATCCTTTCTAAGATAGGGGGCCCAAAACTGCACACAGATTCCAAATGGGGTCTCACCAGTGCCCCATAGAGCCTCATCAGCACCTCCTTATTCTTATCCGCTATCCCTCTCGAAACGAATGCCAACATAGCATTCGCTTCCCCGGTGATTAACCTTTAGGGTATCCCGCACGAGGACCCCCAAGTCCCTTTGCACTTCTGAGTTTTGAATTTTCTCCCCATCTAAATAATAATCTGCCTGATTGTTTCTTCTTCCGAGATGTGCAACCGTACATTTCTCAACATTGTATCTCATCTGCCATTTCTTTGCCCGCTCCCCTAAACTCTCTGCAACCTTTCCGTCTCTTCAACACTTGCTGCTAACTCCGCCTGTCTTGGTGTCGTCCTCAAACTTGGCCACGAAGCCACTTAATCCGTAGTCTCGGCTGTTGGCGGGGACTGTGGGGGGGGGGGGGGGGGGTTGTAGGCTCAGGCTCAAATCCACGACTGCGTTCCTTCATGTGGATCCATCAGGTGCAGTCAGTCGGATTTTCCAGCAAAGGAGACTCTGTGCAGATCAGTTAAACGTTTATTTTATTTAGAGATCGGGGTGAGATACAGTTGGGCCCGGTTCCACTGACGCCAACTGCCTCCCAGTCGGGCAGACAGCCGTTGGGGCAGCAGTGATCTGATTTCAGTTCCTGCTCCCCGTCTCGGGAGTTGGCACACACACTCCCCCTGCAACTGCGGGGGCTCCCCCTTCCTAGCGGTGCCAGGCCAGTGATAACCCCGAGTTAGTCCCAGCCTGATCCCGGAGCAGTGAATCGCTACGCTAGCTTAACGCCTCGGGAGTTGTCAGCTCCTGCTCTGGGGTTTGTTGACGGGATCGTGGCAGCCCTCAGCCACCGAGGGAGCAGGCTTTTCAGTCAATTTAAAGCCCCTTCCCTCACGTTCCTGATTCCCTATTCCAAAGTGAGGAGGCCGCACGTTGGTCGAGTTTGATCATGGGAATTGTGTCCTGGCTGTCTAGATATGCAGGCCAGGGCAGTACGATACGGAGAGTGAGTGTTACCCCGTGTATCAGGCTCCCCCTCGCCACGCAGCCGACGAAACCCAGAGGAACGGCGGAGGCCGATACGGTCCGGCACCGGCGGCGTCGCAAGAGTTGCAGGTCAGCGTCGAACTGCCTCAGGGACTCCAGCTCCGGATTTTTCCCCCGCGGGCTCCTCTCCCCCGCAAGCGGGTAACAGCGGAGGTTTGAGATCAGAGTTCTCCCTTCCCCGGGTGAGCTGACGAACCCCCGTCTGCCCGGAGCGACCGGCTTTGAGGCGCCGGTGACCCGCCTTTCAAAAGTGACCCGGTTGAGTGAGAACCCCAAACTTTGCTGAGTTTAATTTTGGGAGATCTTCGATCATGAAGTTGAAGTGGAATTTTAAAACGTGACATTTTCTTTGACCGGGAGCAGCCGAGAGAATTTCGATGACGTTCTCTGTATAAACCTCAGGCCCCCACCTGAACAGTGTTACCCGCGTTTCGACAGCGTCCTTGCATCGCACTTTCTTACCGACCGATACTATATTTATTGGTAAATATTTGCAGCTCTGAAAGGCCAGGCGATAAATCCTGAATCTTACATTCTGGTAAGCAGTTATCCTTGAAAGTCTAGACTCCCCCCTGCTTCGAGTCCAGCTGCTGCGGCTTAACCTTCAGTTTTTTATGCAGCAAGGTCACAACAAACACAGGGCGAGCACCCCCTTTATCCGAAACACTTGGAGCCAAAGATTTCGGACTTTGCAGTATTTGCATCCGTGCTGTGAGTTAGCGTGAGGGGACGGGACCCAAGTCTGAACAGCAAATCCACTCGCGTTGCACGTCCGGCGTTGCACATGTATCCCTGAGGTAGTCTTGCATAAAACTTCTGATGAATTCGTGCGTGATGCCGTTGAGCCGCCGGGAAGGTGAGGCAGCACTGCCCCAGCAAGACCCGCCTACCAATACCTATCGGTGTTGTCTTTTCCCGTGTTGCTAAGTGACAAGAAGTTCCCCCCCCCCCCACCCCCCAAGAGATCCATTTTGTATTTGATCTTCAGAATATTAAACTATGTTTATATTGCTTAAATATCTCAGCAGGCTGTTGTTCTCTCTGTTGCACCCACAACTGGCGAAGTTTGAAGTGAATTTATTATCACAGTGCTTGTCTAACCCTGACAGCTGAAAGTTACATGTGTACTCGGGGACACTAAAGAACTCGCAACAGGGTCGATGAAAGACTGTACCTAACAGGCCAGTGTGCAAAAGGCAATCTGCAATCACACAGAAATCCGCGGCCCATCGCAGGCCCTTCGGCCCACAATGTCGTGCTGACCATGTGACCCGCTCCGGAGACTGCCTGTGATTTCCCTACCGCACCGCCCTCTATTTGACTGAGCTCTGAAAGGACCCTATTGTATTCACTTCCAC